>NW_025215052.1:55815-57778 GCF_004010195.1 Chiloscyllium plagiosum
AGAAACCTCCTGCTGACTCCCCTCCCTCAGCCTCACGGTGTCATATCAAACACTGACACGGAAACCTCCTGCTGACTCCCCTTCCTCAGCCTCATGGTGTCAGATCAAACATTGACATAGAAACCTCCTGCTGACTTCCCTCCCTCAGCCTCACGGTGTCAGAGCAAACAGTGACACGGAAACCTCCTGCTGAGTTTCTTCTACATTGAGCAACACTTGGAGGAAGCACTGAGAGTGTGACAGAGCTGGAGAATGTATACTGGGTGGGCCATTTCAAAACCAACAAAAAGAGGGTCTCAGCAGCAGCATTGCTGATCGAGGTGGTCGGATCCAAAAGGACATAACTGCTTCACTGCTTCTGCATCGGATCGGGGGGAACGACTGACAGGGAGAAACATCCTTGACTTCATTCTTGCCAACCTACCGGCTGCAGAAACATTGTTTGATGACCGTATTGGGAACGATGACGACCACACACAGTATTTCTGGAGACAAAGGTCCACTTTTACATCGTGAAGACCCCGTGTGCATTTGTGATACAATCACTGTGCTAAACAGGGCAGATTTCCAATAGATTTTGGAATTTTGAGCTGGCCTGTGTGAGGTGGTTCAGGGCATTAACAACAGCAGCAGAATTGTACTCCAGTATAATTTTCACTATCACTGCCTGGCATGTGCTCCACTTTATCCTGACCATCAAGCCAGGGATACACCCTTGTTAAATGGAGAATACAGGAGGGCCTGCCTGTAGTAGCACCAAATACACCTCAGAATGATGAAGTTACTAAACTGGGCCATTTACTTACCACATGGTATAAATAGCAAATGAAACACAGATCTAACCAATGAATCAGACCTAATCTCTGCAATCCGGGTGAGTGGTGGTGGACAATCACACAACTCACTGGAGGAGAAGAATCCACCAATACCACGTTCCTGAATGATGGAAAGGCTTGGCACAACAATAGAAGTCTAAGGCTGAAACATTCACAGCAATGTTCAGACAGAAATATCGATGGGATGATCTATTTTAGTCTCCTCCAGATGGCAGTCTTCAGCTAACCCGATTCACTGTGTGTGGGACTTACAAACAGCTGGAGGGATTGGAGAATACAAAGGCTGTGGGCCCTGATAACATTCCATTCAGGCTGTTCCTGCTGGGATACAGCATTAGGACCTACCTGACAATGTGGGAAACTATCCGGGTGTGTTCTGTACACACACAGACAAAACATCAGACAATCAGTGACTACCACATTGCTCTAATCCCTGTCATTAATAAAGGGATGGCAGATGTCATCTACAGTGGGATCAAGCAGTACTTCCGCAGTACTAACCTGCTCGCTAAAGTTCAGTTTGGGCTCTCATCCCTTGGGCTCATTGAAGCCTTGGTTTAATAATGTACAACAAAAGAACACAGCTGAATTCTAGAGGTAAGGTGACAGTTACTGCACTTTTTACATGATCATAACTGCATTTGACCAAATGTCGTATCCAGGATTAACGGCAAACCTGGAGCAAATAGGAATCGTCTGCACTGGCAGAAGTTACACCTGGTACAAAGGAAGGTGGCTGGGGTTGGTGGAGAGCTTCACCGCAGTTCCCCAGGGGCGGGGTTTCTAGGTCAGCCTGAAGATCAGAAATGTAAAGGTAGGGCACCATACTCGTGCAGGATGATAGAGACAACTGGCGGCAGTTTAACTGGACAGTCATCATACCTCAAGTAAGGGAGAGATTGAGTAGGACAGCCCATTACTCACCCCAGGAATTGAACTCACACTGTTGGCGTTAATCTGCATTATAAACCAGCCATCCAGCTGATTGAGCTAACCAAATCCTCACGCATATCTGTGTGGTAGATATTGTAATATTATTCCATTCAGATATGTTGGTAAACACCTCTGGAGCAGGTGGAACTAGAAGCCAACTTCCTCGCTCAGAGAGAGGGACAGCATCAGTGAGC
>NW_025215052.1:58231-60680 GCF_004010195.1 Chiloscyllium plagiosum
TCCACTGACGCTCAGTAGCAGCAATACCTGCCATCTACAGGGTGCTCTGCGGAAATTTACCAAAGCTGTTTACAACGTACTTCTGAACCCCCGACCATCGAGAAGGACAAGGGAAGCAGATACACGGGACCCCCACCATGTTCGCGTTCTATTCCAAGCCATCTACCATCCTGATTGGGCAGTATATTGCCGTTCCTTCAGTGTCACTGTTTCAAGTTCCCTATCGATCAATAAATGCCATCCAAATCACATTTCATGAATAATTTAACATAAAAGTATTGTCTAGACCTGTTCAATGCTGGACACGGTTTTGGGTTTTGTGAGCTCAGGCTGCTTGGTCCAGGCAGTACCTTGCTTGATGTGAACATCTGAAGGGATATGATGTTTGAAACAATCTGTCAGTCTCTCAGAGGCATGGCCTACATACCGAACACCACAGACACTGGCATTCTCATTCCACATTACTAAGCTCTGAGATTGACAGAAGCAACTGAAAACGTACTCATATCTGACTGGAACATGCTTAAACACACAGTGACATTGTTGCCACTAAAATGATTATGATGAACATTAGCAGGGAGAAAGTGAGGACTTCAGATACTGGAGATCAGAGTCAAAAAGTGTGGTTTTGAAAAAAAAAACTGGGACGTTCAGGCAGCATCTCAGGAGCAGGAGAGTCGACTATTAGTTAACAATATTAATACAAGGGAAAGTAATTGTGTATTTTCAAAGTCCTTGTACTTAATAACAATTTGGTCTTGGGTGTGGCAATGAGACTCATCATTTCTATGCTACTTACTATGGGTTTCATCATATTGTTATTATAACAGTGTACTGAATAAATGGGTGACTTTTGTGCTTATTGGACAATCTAAAAGTTGGTATTATGAAAGGATATCGGACCTTCAGTAAAGAGACAGTACTTAATGGCTGTTAACGGTTAGAACAATGCTGCAATCATTTACACAGAGATTTCCAGCTCAATTCACACACAAGGTTGTCGGGCTGGGATCACGCTGGCCATCAATGGAGCTGCACAATTCTGTTTGGATACTGACATTGTGGAGCTAACATACACTGAATATGGTTTGTGAGGGATTCAATGTAAGATGCCATGTGCTGCAGGAGTCCATACCTTCATAACACCTTCATTCAGGATCGGGTCCAAGTTGCAGAATTACAGAGTTTGGGTGGCATACAAGAAGTGATATACTTGCAGGACATGGCTGTTTACAGGTCGTTGTTATAAATATTAAAACTGCGTCTGGACCAGCGCCATGTGCTAGTCCATTGACAAATCTGCCCCACACACATCTCTCTGCTGTTCAGGTATGTCTCTAACCAGTCTATTGTGTGAGTAACTTACCAGCTCCAGTTTGGAAGCTCTCTGGACAGAGTTTGGAGATGGCCAGTGTTTTGGAGGTCGTGGTGAGGGCCAGTAACACTGTGTCTGAATTCAGGCTTTTTCTCAGTCTTTTTCAACATCTTTGCTGCCTGCAAGATGGTGTATTCACTGATCTGAACATCAATCAGCTGTTTACTAAAGGTACTGAATTGTGTAATAGTTAGGTGTGCGCTCTGGTAATTCAATTATTGTTCACGTCAATTGTTTTCAACTGAAAAATAATGATGCTTGGTTTATTTTAAAATATGTAAGAAATAAAGTGATATTAACTCTTCATTACAGAAAATGTGAAAGTGACTTGGTATATATTTCCCTTGGAATAATCAAGCAACAGTCAGATATTGTCTGTAAAGCAGGATTCTGTGAAAAGGACTATGACCCAGGCAACATCAACACCCTCTCTGTTAGGTTCTGTCCCACTGACAGGACGCAGCCAGGCAGAGGGGGACAGTTCCTTGGTATACAGTCAATATAGGGTGGCATGGTGGATCAGTGGTTAGCACTGCTGCCTTATAGCACCATGGTCCCAGGTTCGATTCCAGCCGCAGGCAACTGCCGGTTGGGAATTTGCACATTCTCCCTGTGCTTGCTTGGGTTTCCTCCCACAGTCCAAAGATGTGCAGCTCGGGTGAAGTGGACATGATAAACTGTTCAGTGCATTAGTCAGAGGAGTCTGTGTTGCTCTTCGGAGGGACGTTGTGGACTGGTTGGGCCGAAGGGCCAGTTCCCATTGTGTAGGGAATCTAGTCTAATGATAGTGCTCAGCATTGATGCTGGATCCTGTGGCTGTTAGACTGCTCGGTGGCAGGTTATGGTGGAAATAATAAAAGCTGAACATATAATTGAACACACCGTTATCGATCTGCCTGCTGCAGGTACACCTCTCCATTTCATATATCAGAAAGAATGGTCACTCCACAATGGGGAGCAAGGGCTACCTTCACATTTTGCAGACCCTCATCACCATGATAAGTAGCCCCTTGAGTACTGAATGGGACAGAATTTATACAAATCAAATAACCAATGATGATGCAGCCATGAGGT
>NW_025215053.1:0-1482 GCF_004010195.1 Chiloscyllium plagiosum
CAGTGTAATGTGACACATCGAGAGAAATATGTAAATGTTTCACCTGAAAGGAGTGTTTGGAGGCAGGAAGTGTGAAGTAGGCTTCCACATTGGTATTTTTGACATTTCCTCCTTTTTTGCTCATACTCATGTGTATTGGGCACATTTACCGCTCTCATTTTTCACGCTCCATCCCAGAACCACATTGCAGAGGGAGGAGTATTAGGCCATTCAGCCCATCAAGCCTCTTCTACCATACAACAAGACCATGGCTGAATTTCTGCCTCCTTTATATTTCTCCCAAAGATGCCTTTGATTGTTCTTGATCATTAAGCGATCCCACAACCAATGGATCAGATCTAAGCTCTGCAGTCCTGCCTCAGCCAGTCGTGAATAGTGATGGACAATTAAACAAATCACTGGAGGAAGAGGCTACACAAATATCCCCATCCTCAACAATGATGGAGTCCAGCATTTGGCATTTCTGGCTGAAGTTTGCTCCAAGTAGATGATCCATCTCAGCCTCCTCCAGTAGTCTCCAGCGTCACAGAAAACAGTCTTCAGTCAATTTGATTCACTTCACATAATATCAAGAAACTGTTAGATACTGCAAAGGCTATGGCCCCTGACAACATTCCAGCAATAGTACTGAAGACTTGTGCTCCATAACTTGCTGCTTCCCTAGCCAAGCTGCTCCAGTACAGTTACAACACTGGCAGCTACCCAGTAATATGGAAAACTGTCCAGATAGGTCCAGTATGTTAAAAACAGGACTATTCTAACCCGGCCCAAATAACACCCCATCAGCTTTCTCTCAATCATCAGTGAAGTGATGGAAGATGTCATCCACAGAGCTATCAAGCAGCACCTGTTCAACAATAACCTGCTCAGTCACACCCAGTTTGGGTTCCCCCAGAGCCACTCGGCTCCTGACCTCCTTACAGCCTCGGTTCAAACATGGATAAGAGAGCTGAATTCCAGAGGGGAGGGGAGTGTGAAAGCCCTTGACATCATAGCTCGAGTTCGTTAGATGGGTCGGTGTTTGTCCAATGTGTGCAGGAGAGTTTCCTGACACAATATGTAGACAGGCCAACAAGAGGTGAGGCCATACTGGATTTGGTTCTGGGTAACGAACCAGGCCAGGTGTTAGAATTGGAGGTAGGTGAGCACTTTGGGGACAGTGACCACAATTCGGTGACTTTTACTCTAGTGATGGAGAAGGATAAGTGTGCACTGCAGGGCAAGAGTAATAACTGGTGGCAGGGAAATTATGATGCGGTGAGGCATGACCTAGAATGCGTGGCTTGGAAAAGTAGGCTTCAAGGGAAGGACGCAATTGATATGTGGAGCTTGTTCAAAGAGCAACTATTGAGTGTCCTTGATAAGTATGTACCCGTCAGGCAGGGAAGAAAGGGTCGTGTGAGGGAGCCATGGTTTAATAAGGAATTGGAATCCCTTGTTAAAGGGAAGAGGACAGCCTATGTAAAGATGAGGCATGAAGGT
>NW_025215053.1:2180-3483 GCF_004010195.1 Chiloscyllium plagiosum
GGCCTGTAGTCATTGGAAGGTTGAGAAAGTTGAGCCTGTAGTCATTGGAAGGTACGGAAAGTTGGGCCTGTAGTCATTGGAAGGTACGGAAAGTTGGGCCTGTAGTCATTGGAAGGTACGGAAAGTTGGGCCTGTAGTCATTGGAAGGTACGGAAAGTTGGGCCTGTAGTCATTGGAAGGTACGGAAAGTTGGGCCTGTAGTCATTGGAATGTTGAGAAAGTTGGGCCTGTAGTCATTGGAAGGTTGAGAAAGTTGAGCCTGTAGTCATTGGAAGGTACGGAACATTGGGCCTGTAGTCATTGGAATGTTGAGAAAGTTGGGCCTGTAGTCATTGGAAGGTACGGAACGTTGGGCCTGTAGTCATTGGAACGTTGAGATGGAATGTTGAGAAAGCTGGGCCTGTAGTCATTGGAAGGTACGGAAAGTTGGGCGTGTAGTCATTGGAATGTTGAGAATGTTGGATCTGTGCTCAATGGAAGGTACGGAACGTTGGGCCTGGAATCTTTGGATCCCCCTTTCTCAAGAGCACAGCCAATGGCTGAGCCCATGTACCCCTATTAAAGAATAGGCTGAGGAGCCTATCTGGGTTTCCTTGTGTCCCGTCCGTGCGGGTGAGATGTCAGGGAGGGCTGCATCGTGTGGTATTTCCTGTTTGGCCTCACCCACCCTATCTTCTGCGTGGAGCGACTCTAACTCCCCTTTATGTCCTTTGCATTCCCCCCCCCCCGCCCCCCTGCTTCGGAGCAGCTGAGGTTGAAGATTACTTTCTGCCGGAGCGACTGGAGGTGCCAAGCTTCACTGCACCCATGGGCTTGGACCCCACCATCGTGTGCTCGGATGAGGGACTGGCCTCCAAGCTGACAGCTGGCCAGAAGGATAGGAGTCCCCCCATGCTCTCTGCTGCCATCAAGATCACGCTGGACACCGCGAGGAGCATCAAGGTATTCCTGGCTGCCCACCCTCTCTGCCCCTTCCCCAGACTCTGTACCGGGCCCTCATCCCAGGACCTGCTCTTATCCCTGGGGAGAGTCCTGGGGACCCCTCTCCTTTGAAGAGGGAAGGTGAAGGAGAAGAGATTTAAGAAGGGAGCGTGAAAATGAGAAATAGGGTAATGTTAGAGAGGGCAATTCTGTTCTTTGGAGAAAGAGGGATCAGAGGAAATAGATTCACGATAAGCGGGCAAAGCTCGCGGAGATGAGGGGTAACTAAGGTTGGCGATGAGGTCTGGCTGGGGCGAATGAAAGGAGGGCTGCTGTAGGTGGGGATGGTGAGGGCTGACTTGGTGGGAGTTTAGGACTGCCT
>NW_025215053.1:5029-7888 GCF_004010195.1 Chiloscyllium plagiosum
CATGGGTGTCGGGGAGAGTTGAGGGGTGACTGGGTGGGGGCAGTTGAGGGGTGTCTTGGGGGAGGGGACAGAGTTGAGGGGTGACTGGGGGTATTGTCATGGTGATGAGGGGTCCTGATTGGGATGATGCCAGCACCATTAGCACTTTTCAACCCAGGAACGGAGGCCATTCAGCCCGTTGGAGGTGAGAGATAATTGGGGTTGGAGATGAGGTGTGAATGACGGACTCCAATGTGGGGGTGGGGGGTGCGGTTTGCTGTTGTTGGGACGGTGAGGGCTGACTTGGGAGTTGAGGAATGCTGGGTGCGGACAGCACTTCCCCGCTATCCTACTCCAATCTCCCTGACCTTGTTATTTACCCCTCCTCCGCCCCCAAAAATCCGGCTGTGCCCTCCAGCTCATCAGAGCTCACCCTATTCGCAACTGAAAGGCAGGAAGTAGAAACTCTGGAGGGTGCTGCCGGTGTTTGAGTGGCTGTTCTGAAGAGAGGGAGCACGGGCACTGTGCGGCTCTGTGATTTGCCAGTACAGCACGGTAACCACGGAGAGGGGGTGTCTGGCACAGCATGGTGTTTCTGGTGCCTGTACAGAAACAAGACCACCTCACTCATTCGGGGGAGAGAGCCACTGTGTGTGTGTCTGTCTGTGGCAGCGGTGACTGTGGGCGTTCCATATGGGGCTCTCGGGCGATGTAGGGCTGGTACCCAGTTTGTGCCAAGAGTGAGTGGGGCAGTGGGTCTATACCCACTCACCATTGAGGTGTGCTTGTGGTGGGCTGTGTTTGAGAGTACCCAATCTGTGTGCTGACTGTGAGGAGAGGGTGGTGCCAATAGGCCACTGTTGTTTTTATATTTGTCCCTGCCCTGCCCCGCCCAGCCCAGCCCATTCCTCCCCCTCTCTTTCTTTCTCTCTCTCATTCCCTGCACCCTCTCTCTCTCTCTTGTTTTCGATCCCTCCTCTCTGTCTCTCTCATTCCCTCTCTATCTCTCTCACTCTCTGTGTCTCTCATTTCCCCCATTCTCTCTCGTTTTCGTTCCCCCCTCTTTGTCTCTCTCTCTCTCATTCCCTCTCTATCTCTCTCCTCTCAATTCACCCCTCTCTCTCTTTCCCCTCCCCACTCTCTCTCTCTCTTTCTCGTTCCCTATCTCTCTTTTCTGTCTGTCTGTCTCTCTCTCTTCTGTCTCTCGTTCCCCCCCATCCCTCTCTCCGTCTGACCTTTCCAGTTCTTGATTCCAGGAATTCCTGGTTGCCCTCAGACTACAAGGTGCCACCCTGTGCCACCGAATGGCCTTAACCAACCAGAGCTGGCATGAGCAGGTAAGAAGCAAAGGGGTACCCACTCCCTCACTCATACTCAACGCATCCCTCAGGGTAACCTCCCAAACCACAGCGTCCCTCTCTAATACGAACAGTGAAAGAATTTCTAGTGATCTGAGCAAGGCTGGCCAGATATCATTGACCATGAGATCCCTGACTGGGGCTATTAACCTGGTCCAATCAGGGAGCCCTGGCTGACAGACAGAAACAGGCATCTCCCCTGCCCTCCCCTTCTCTTTTTCAATCACGCGACATTGCCCTTTGTCGAGAAGGGCCCTGTTTGTCACTGGCCCCTCGGGTGTTTCCTTACGCCCTGATGGTGGAAGGAAAAATAAAGATGTTGTTCTTCAGTGCGTCCTAAAAAAAAAGAAAAAATATATAACTGGGATATTTAGAGTCTCTTCAGGAAGAAAAAATAAACAAGATTCTCCGGGGGTTCTCCTCACTCGAGGGGACTGGCTCTGAGCTGGCTGAACAGGCTGGGGCTGTTTTCCCTGGAGCGTCGGAGGCTGAGGGGTGACCTTATAGAGGTTTATAAAATCATGAAGATTCTCCGGGGGTTCTCCTCACTCGAGGGGACTGGCTCTGAGCTGGCTGTTTTCCCTGGAGCGTCGGAGGCTGAGGGGGGACCTTAGAGAGGTTTACAAAATCATGAGGGGCCATGGATAGGGTAAATAGACAAGGTCTTTTCCCCGGGGTGAGGGAGTCCAGAACTAGAGGGGCATAGGTTTAGGGTGAGAGGGGAAGGATATAAAAGAGACCTAAGGGGCAACTTTTTCACACAGAGAGTGGTACGTGTAGGGAATGAGCTGCCAGAGGAAGTGGTGGAGGCTGGTACAATTGCAACATTTAAGAGGCATCTGGATGGGGACAGGAATAGGAAGGGTTTGGAGGGATATGGGCCGGGAGCTGGCAGGTGGGACTAGATTGGGTTGGGTTATCTGGTCGGCATGGACGGGTTGGGCCGAAGGGTCTGTTTCCGTGCTGTACATCTCTATGACTCTATGTGCTCTCTACGTGGGGGGGAGCGGATGGTTTGGATGCTGCCATGGCAGGTTTCGTTTCAGAGTCTGTGGCACTGGGAGTCGCTCAGCCCGTGTTCTTTGCTCTCTCTCTCTCTGGTAGCTGATGGATTTCTTCGATGTGATGGATGACCCAATTCTGGGCTACACCCCCCCCACGGTGATCACGGTCCTGCACACCCACCTGGTCAGCTGTGCTGTCGATTACAGGTAAACGCGGCCCTCTCTGCTGTTCCCTACTCCCCACGTCCTGCTTCTGGAACCCTTCAATCCTCCTAACAGATGGGGGGGGTCATCATTCCCCCCACCCGCGCCCAGTAACCAAGCTGTCCCTCCAGTGGAAACAGGACCCACTAGAGATGTGGCACACGGCAGCTCAGACCCTGTGCCAGGCCGGCTGAGGTGGCTCTCGGGATTCTGTCAGCAGGATCCCCTTTTCTTTCTCTCTCTCTCTCTCTCTCTCTGGTACAAATTCAGCTCTGCAAGGAGCCTTCTCCCCTCTCCCTACTCACCTTCCCTCA
>NW_025215053.1:16326-19846 GCF_004010195.1 Chiloscyllium plagiosum
AATTTGTCCCATAGTGCCCAGGGATGTGCAGGTTAGGGTGGATTGGCTGTGCTAAATTGTCCCATAGTGCCCAGGGATGTGCAGGTTAGGGTGGATTGGCCGTGCTAAATTGTCCCATAGTGTCCAGGGATGTGCAGGTTAGGGTGGATTGGCCGTGCTAAATTACCCTGCAGTGTTAGGTGCATTACTCAGGGGTAAATATAGGGTCGAGGAATGGGTCTGGGTGGGACACTCTTTGGTGGGTCGGTGAGGACTTGTTGGGCCGAAGGGCGTGTTTTCCACGCTGTCGGAAGTTTAATCTGATCATGAAAAGGATAGTTTTAGAGGGATGTGGGCCGAACGCAGGCAAGTGGACCTGGTTTAGTTTGGTCAGAGTGGGCGGATTGGAGCGAAGGGTCTGTTTCCCAGCTGTGTGACCCTTTGAGGAACGTGGGCTTGCTGCTGTCTGACCACTCCTGGGCTTTTTTTTTTTGTTTTCTGTCGTAGACCCCTGTACCTGCCAGTCCGGGTCCTGATCACTGCAGAAACCTTCACCCTGTCCAGCAACATCATTGTGGACACCGCGACCTTCCACCTCAGGTACGGCGCGGTCACACTCTGAACACGCCTCACAGAAAAAAGGGTTGCCCAACCAGGTTGGATCCCTGAGAGGAAACACGAGGGACGGGTGACTGAAAGCTGGGTCAAAGGTCAGCTCTCGGCAAGGTGGGCAGGCAGGGGAGGGAGAGAGAGAAATGCCGCGGTTCGGGGAGAGAATTTGGGCAGCTTAAGGTGAGAGTACCGACCATGAGATTGATTATCACAGAGAGGTTTGATTTGATTTATTATTGTCGCATGTACCAAGGTACAGTGAAAAGTTTTGTTTTGTGTGCAGTACAGGCAGATCACACCATACAAATATCATAAGGTGATAGAACAGAGGGAGGAATACAGCGTTACCGCTGCACAGACAGCGAGATCAACATTAGATTTGAGAGGGCCGATCATGCGTCTGGTAACAGCGGGGAAGAAGCTGTTCTTGAACCTGTTGGTCCGTGTGTTTGAGCTTTTGTCCCTCCTGCCTGAGGGGAGAGGGTGGGAGGGATTATAACCGGGGTGGGAGGGGTCCCTGATGAAGTCGGCTGCCTTCCCGAAGGCAGTGGGAAGGGCAAGACGCCGGAATTGGGGGTGTGTCGTGGGAGGCGGCGAGACCAAAGAGGGATTCGGAAAATCGATGCAGTGGGAAGTCCACGCCCGAGGTTTGACGAGCGTGCGGGATTTGAGTGGATCGGTGCGCGGTCACAGCGTTAAAAACTCCCCCAGCGGTCTCTCGTCAAACTCAGCCGGGTGGGGAGGTCTGCGATGGCGCCCACTGCGACCGGGAGGAGACGGAAGCAACTGAGAAGCGGACGGAGCGACGGGCACCTTCCAAGCGTAAGGGCAGGGAATGCTGAGGCCAGTCTCTCCCTATTAGACTTCCCTCCCACCCTGGAGCTTTTTGTCGTCTGCTGCTGTCGTAAGCACAGGGGACATTGATTTGCACACAGCAAGATCCCATGGGCACTGACTGACGAGCGGTGATGGGGCCAAATGCTTCAGCGATCAGAGTAGAGCATGAAGCCCGGGAGTGCCCTCAAGACTTCACCCCATCCTTTCCCTTGAAGAGGCTTTCGGGCCTGTCACCAGTACTTCCTGCACAGGGTGACATCTGTCACTGCCCGACGCGTTCGAAAATAGATAAGCAGATAGCGACACTGATTTTCGCAACTCCCCACGTACCCCAAGCAACCACAGACGGGAGCGACAGCGCTGACTTGGAGCGTCGACTCAGTATCAGTTCCCCTTCCAGTTTCCCAGGACGGTAAGGGCTCCCTTACTGTCATGCAGCGCTGCTGCCAGCAGGTGGAGCAGGAGGGCCATGTGCCAGCCGACCTGTGACTGGAAGGACAAATGGAGGTTGATGAGGCTTCAGAGGCAGTGGCCCCTCACTGCCCTGTGTCTCCGCAGTTACACACACTCAGATGTGCATCGACCTGATGCCTGCGTCCACATTTGGATTGGTGAATAGGGCTCCATTTGAAACCCTAGTCTGGCTGCAGGGCATCCATACTGAGGGAGTGCGGCACTGTCGGAGGGTCAGTACTGAGGGAGTGCCGCACTGTCGGAGGGTCAGTGCTGAGGGAGTGCCGCACTGTCGGAGGGTCAGTACTGAGGGAGTGCCGCACTGTCGGAGGGTCAGTACTGAGCGAGTGCGGCACTGTCGGAGGGTCAGTACTGAGGGAGGGCCGCACTGTCGGAGGGTCAGTACTGAGGGAGTGCCGCACTGTCGGAGGGTCAGTACTGAGGGAGTGCCACACTGTCGGAGGGTCAGTACTGAGCGAGTGCCGCACTGTCGGGTGGTAGGTACTGAGGGACTGCGTCGAACTGTCGGAGGGTCAGTGCTGAGGGAGTGCCACACTATCGGAGGGTCAGTACTGAGGGAGCGCCGCACTGTCAGAGGGTCAGTACTGAGGGAGTGCTGCACTGTCGGAGGGTCAGTACTGAGAGAGCTCTGCACAGTTGTCAGGGACCTCTCTTAAATGAGATGTGGAACCAAGTCTCTCGTGCTCTCACAGATGTGGTGCCCAGTCCCAGGATTAGGTAATGTTCTCCCCAGATCTCCTTGCGTGATATTCCTGACTCCTTCCTTCCTTCAGAAAGCTGGCTGATAAGTGGATGCATCACGGTGCTGCCTCTGGAGCTCGCTCTCCAGTCAGCTGAGCCCTCGGGGAGATCGTTCAGGGGGTGTCGATGAAGACTGTGTGGGACATAGCGGAAGTGCTGCAGTTAAGCTAAAGGCAGCGGACCACGGTCTCGCCTGACCACGAAAACCCACCCATTCCCAGAACGGGCCGAGCTCTCCTGGTGCATGCTGGGGGAAGTGAGGTGGCCCCTCAGGTGGTCCCTCGCAATCCTTACCCCAGTATTCGGGGAGGCTGGGCGGGGTGGGGCGGGGGGGGCTGCTGGGGGGTGCGGTGTAAGGAGGGGGGTGACAGCAGCTTCTGCAAGGCCCTGGCTTGCTGAGAGACTATCACCTGAGCTCTGCGGCTTCCTGATCACAATCACACCTCGCCTTGCTCTGCTGTTGCTGCAGGTTTATTTTGGACGATTCCGCGGTCTATCTGTGCAACAGGTGCAACACGGAGACAGTGGACTTGAAGAAAGGTAACGCTCTTTCAGTACACCACCCCCCAGCTCGTACCCAGTCTGTTGCGTGGCCTGTGGTTGTGAGAGAGGACTGAGCAGTTTTGCTGAACAACCTTTCCCTTGTCAGTCTGCCCTGTCTCACACAGCTCCCTTTGACCTTCTCATCTCCCTGCCCCTCTCATTACTCATTATCAGTGACCCTCCAGCTCTCACCCTCAAGTGTTTCCTGTGTCACCTCTCACCTGCCTTAGGTCCATTCAGCCCCTTCACCAGATCTTTCCACCATACTCTCCCCTGCTCCCTTCTCTCTCTCCCCTTCTCTTTCTCCCCTCTCCCATCCACCCATCTTCCCCCC
>NW_025215053.1:23435-31568 GCF_004010195.1 Chiloscyllium plagiosum
AATTTGTCCCATAGTGCCCAGGGATGTGCAGGTTAGGGTGGATTGGCCGTGCTAAATTGTCCCATAGTGTCCAGGGATGTGCAGGTTAGGGTGGATTGGCCGTGCTAAATTGTCCCATAGTGTCCAGGGATGTGCAGGTTAGGATGGATTGGCCGCGGGAAATACAGGGTTACAGGGATTGGGTGGGTCTGAGTGGGATTCTCTTCGGAGGGTTGATGTGGACTTGATGGGCCGGATGGCTTGCTTCCACGCTGAAGGGATTCTCGGACTCTCTCTCTCCCACTGCCTTGAAAAATATTGCAAGTGTCTGCACTCACTGCGTTTTGAGGAAGTGAATTTAAAAAGACTCTCACCCACCTGGAAGGAAAGAACGTTTCCTCATCTCTGTTTCAAATGGGTGGCCCAATTCTTTAAACCCCCCCCCTCCCCCCCCCCAGTTCAAGATTCTCTCGGAAGAAACATCCTCCCCTCGTCCACCCGGTCACATCCCCTCAGGGTCTGGCAGTGAGGTCACCTCTGACCCTTCTGAACTCCTGAGGACACAGGCCCTGCCCGAGGACTTTAGTATGGGATGGAGTGTGGGTGTAATCCCCAGCGTCAGTGGGTTTCCCCGGAGGGGCGGGTGGGGGGGGAGCTGTTCGCTGATCAATGTGCAGCGTTGCGCGTCGCTCATTTCCTGTCAAGATTCTGAAAGCTCAAGACTCAGCAGCTTAAACGGCGAGGTGACAAGGGCAGGCAGTTGGCCAGCAAAACTTGTGCCCACAAGCCCCAAGGAAAGCCTCCAACAAAGGGAGAATTTAACTGTCTCCCAACTGTCTCTCAACACCCCCCCCCACCCCCGTCCTCCCACCAACCTCTCGAAGGGGTGCCGTTGACCAGAAACCGGACTAGGCCAGCAAGCGGTTACAAGAGCAGGTCAGAGGCTGGGAATCCCGCAGCGGGTCACTCACCACATCCCCGAATCCCCCAAAGCCCTGTCTCTCCATCTTGGGCTGGCAATTGGCAAGTAACATTCGCTCCACACAACTGCCAGGCAATGACCATCACTGACAAGAGACAGTCTAACCACCGTCCTTTGGCATTCACTGAATCCCCCACGATCAACATCCTGGGAGTTACCATGAATCAGAAACTCAGCTGGACTCACCACATAAACACAGCGGCTACAAGAGCAGGTCAGAGGCTGGGAATCCTGCAGCGAGTAACTCACCCTCCTGACCCCCCCAAAGCCTGTCCCACCATCGACAAGGCACAGGTCAGGAGGGTGAGGGAATACTCCCAACTTGTCCCTGGGTGGGGGGGCAGCTCCAACAACACCGTCCAGGGCCAATCGGCCCCCCCTCGATTGGCCCCACACCCCCTCCCTCCACCCCCCGATGCTCAGTAGCAGCAGTGTGTACCATCTACAAGACGCACTGCAGCAACTCCCCGAGGCTCCTCAGACAGCACCTTCCAAACCCACCACCATCTTAGAAGGACATGGGACAGCAGATACATTGGAACACCACCCCCCCCCCCTGCAAATTCCCACCACTCCCCATCCCGACTTGGGAATATATCGGCCGTTCCTTGGGTCAGAATCCTGGAACTCCCTTCCCCCAGGGCATCGTGGGTCTGCAGCGGTTCAAGATGGCGGCTCACCCCCACCTTCTCAAGGGGGCAAATTGGAACGGGCAATAAATACTAGATGCACACCATATGAAAAGAATGAAAAAGAAAATGATTAGGAAGGGTTTGGAGGGATATGGGAGAAAGTGAGGACTGCAGATGAAAGTGGAGATCAGAGCTGAAAGTGTGTTGCTGGAAAAGCGCAGCAGGTCAGGCCGCATCCAAGGAGCAGGAGAAGAAGGGCTCATTCCTGAAGAAGGGCTCATGCCCGAAACGTCGATTCTCCTGCTCCTTTGATGCTGCCTGACCTGCTGCGCTTTTCCAGCAACACACTTTCAGCTTTGGAGGGACATGGGCCGGGTGCTGGCAGGTGGGACTAGATTGGGTTGGGATATCTGGGTCGGCATGGACGGGTTGGACCGAAGGGTCTGTTTCCGTGCTGTACATCCCTATGACTCTACGATAAATTCAGAGAGGGAGAGATGAGGCAGACAGGGCTGCAAGGTCAGAGGCTCACGCCAGTTGGAGCGTGTATTCACCGTCACTGGGGCTGGAAAGGTATGAGGTGGTGATGGAGGAATCCGTCAGGAAGGGGAGTTGCAGGGGGTGGGGGAAAAGCGTGCTCCAACCAGGGAGAAGAGTGGGGGTTCACGTCCCGATGTCTCCTTGTGCAGGCACAGCCGCTGTTCGAGCTGCGGTGCTCCAACAACGTGGTGCACGTCCACACCTGCGCGGACTCGTGTGCCACCCTGGTGAACCTGGTGCAGTACGTGGTGAACAGCGGTGACCTCCACCCCCCGCCCAAGCAGGACAGCCCGACTGAGATCGCCGGGCAGAGGCTGCAGGTAAGTGACCCCCCCACATCCGACATCTCTGCGTGGAGCAGCGCCCGCGTCTCAGGATGCTCCCAGCAGCTAACCCTTGCTGCTTTGCCACGCCCGTCCCAAACCCAAGCCCTACCGCCTTCTACTTGAGGCTCACAGTTAACGGGGACAGGCTCAATGGTACGACTGAGGGAGTACTGCATTGTCAGAGGGTCAGTACTGAGGGAGCGTCGCTCTGTCCTCGGGTCAGTACTGAGGGAGTGCCACACTGTCAGAGGGTCAGTGCTCAGGGAGTGCTGCACTGTCGGAGGGTCTGTGCTGAGGGAGAGCCGCACTGTCAGAGGTCAGTACTGAGGGAGTGCCGCACTGTCAGAGGGTCAGTACTGAGGGAGTGCCGCTCTGTCCTAGGGTCAGTACTGAGGGAGCGCTGCACTGTCAGAAGGTCAGCGCTGTGGGAGTGCTGCATTGTCGGAGGGTCAGTACTGAAGGAGGGCCGCACTGTCGGAGGGTCAGTGCTGAGGGACTGCCACACTGTCGGACGGTCAGTACTGAGGGAGCGCGGCACCGTCGGAGGAACAGTACTGAGGGAGCGCCGCACTGTCAGAGGGTCAGTACTGAGGGAGCGCCGCACTGTCTTAGGGTCAGTACTGAGGGAGTGCCGCACTGTCGGAGGGACATACTGAGGGAGTGCCGCACTGTCGGAGGGTCAGTACTGAGGGAGTGCCGCACTGTCGGAGGGTCAGTACTGAGGGAGCGCCGCACAATCAGAGGGTCAGTACTGAGGGAGTGCAGCACTGTCGGAGGGTCAGTACTGAGGGAGCGCCGCACAATCAGAGGGTCAGTGCTGAGGGAGTGCCGCACTGTCAGAGGGTCAGTGCTGAGGGAGTGCTACACTGTCGGAGGGTCTGTGCTGAGGGAGAGCCGCACTGTCAGAGGTCAGTACTGAGGGAGTGCCGCACTGTCGGAGGGTCAGTGCTGAGGGAGTGCCGCACTGTCGGAGGGTCAGTGCTGAGGGATTATCGCTGGCCTGTTAATCCAGAGATCCAGGTAACATTCTGGGGACGCGGTTTCAAACCCCACCACGGCAAATGGTGGAATTTGGACTCAATTTTGAAAAAAAAAATCTGGAATCCATCTCAATGATTGCCGGTGTTTGAGAAAACCCCTCAGGTTCACTCACATCCTTAAAGGAAGGAAACCGCAGTCCTTCCTTGGCCTGGCCTGCATGTGAGTCCAGACCCACAGCGATGTGACTGAGTCCCAACTGCCCCTCTGGCTTAGGCCGAGACACCATCATCTGGTATCGAAAAGGATAAACACCTGGATTCTTGGCAATGATATTAATTTCCCCCCCCCCCCCCCCACTGCTTCCTGCCAGTGGAAACCGTTTGTCCTGCGTCACTCTGACAGTGAACTTCGGCGGTTCAATTCTCGACTCGCCTGCACGTCAGGCTTTGTCCCTTTTAAATCAGTAACCTGCGGCGGGAAACTCTGCAAACTATTTGATCTCTGCTGCAAACGCGGTGTTCGCTGTCGCTCACAGTCAGCCTGTTGTTTGATCTCACCCACATCCGAGTGCTACACACCCACTCAGGGTATCTGGAGTGGTAAATGCATCTGATGATTGTGCAAGATTTGGACAAGGAGAAGACAAGACGCCCTGAGATAGTTCTGCAAAGGTGCCTCTGGCAGCAAACTGGGTGGGACTCCCGCCTCCGAGTGAGACGTTGGTGAACATCCAGGCGCAGATCATGGTCGAGTGCACAAAATGGACACCGAAATGCTTTGGGGTTGTTGGTCCTGAGGGAATGCCACACCGTAAGACTCCCGCAGCACTGACCCTCCGACAGTGCGGCGCTCCCTCAGCACTGACCCTCCGACAGTGCGGCGCTCCCTCAGCACTGACCCTCCGACAGTGCGGCGCTCCCTCAGCACTGACCCTCCGACAGTGCGGCGCTCCCTCAGCACTGACCCTCCGACAGTGCGGCGCTCCCTCAGCACTGACCCTCCGACAGTGCGGCGCTCCCTCAGCACTGACCCTCCGACAGTGCGGCGCTCCCTCAGCACTGACCCTCCGACAGTGCGGCGCTCCCTCAGCACTGACCCTCCGACAGTGCGGCGCTCCCTCAGCACTGACCCTCCGACAGTGCGGCGCTCCCTCAGCACTGACCCTCCGACAGTGCGGCGCTCCCTCAGCACTGACCCTCCGACAGTGCGGCGCTCCCTCAGCACTGACCCTCCGACAGTGCGGCGCTCCCTCAGCACTGACCCTCCGACAGTGCGGCGCTCCCTCAGCACTGCCTCTGACAGTGCGGCGCTCCCTCAGGACTGACCCTCTGACAGTGCGGCGCTCCCTCAGTACTGACCCTCCGACAGTGTGGCACTCCCTCAGTACTGACCCTCCGACAGTGCGGCACTCCCTCAGTACTGACCCTCCGACAGTGCGGCGCTCCCTCAGCACCGACCCTCCGACAGTGCGGCGCTCCCTCAGTACTGACCCTCTGACAGTGCGGTGCTTCCTCAGTACTGACCCTCTGACAGTGCGGCGCTCCCTCAGTACTGACCCTCTGACAGTGCAGCGCTTCCTCAGTACTGACCCTCCGACCATGTGGCACTCCCTCAGTACTGACTCTCCGACAGTGCGGCGCTCCCTCAGTACTGACCCTCTGACAGTGCGGCGCTCCCTCAGTACTGACCCTCCGACAGTGCGGCGCTCCCTCAGTACTGACCCTCTGACAGTGCGGCGCTTCCTCGGTACTGACCCTCCGACCATGCGGCACTCCCTCAGTACTGACCCCCGACAGTGCGGCGCTCCCTCAGTACTGACCCTCTGACAGTGCGGCACTCCCTCAGTACTGACCGTCTGACAGTGCGGCACTCCCTCAGTACTGACCAAAACATTAATTTCTTTAGTCATCCAGCATTCCCTCCACCTACCAGCCTTTCCTTTCACCCTAACAGTAATATACTTTCTCTGGTCTCTCATTATCTCATTTTTTAAGTCTTCCCATTTTCCAGCCGTCCCTTTTCCTGTGAACATCGGTCCCCAATTAACTATGAAAACCTGCCTAATATTATCAAAATTGGCCTTTCTCCAATTTAGAACTTGAACTTTTAGATCTGGTCTATCCTTTTCCATCACAATTTTAAAACTAATAGCATTATGGTCGCTAGCCCCCACTGACACCTCAGTCACCTGCCCTGCCTTATTTCCAAGAGTAGGTCAGGTCTTGCACCTTCTGTAGTAGCTACATCCACATACTGAATCAGGAAGTTTTCTTGTGCAGAATTAACAAATTCCTCTCCATCTAAACCCTTAACACTATGGCAGTCCCTGCCTACGTTCAGAAGTTAAAATTCCCGACCATTATCACCCTCTGGTTGTAGATTTGCTCGCTAAGCTGGAAGGGTTATGTTCAGACGTTTCGTCACCATACTTGGTAACATCTTCAGTGAGCCTCCGGATGAAGCATTGCTGATGACTCCTGCTTTCTATTTCTAACCCAAGGTAACCCAAACATAGAAAGCAGGAATCATCACCAGCGCTTCAACCGGAGCCTCACTGAAGATGTTACCTAGTGTGGTGACGAAACGTCTGAACATGAACCTTCCAGCTCAGCGAGCAAACCTGCATCCAGAACCTCAACCTGAGCTACAAATCTCAAAACTCGCCATTACCACCCTATTATTCTTACAGATAATTGAAATTTCCTTAGAAATTTGTTTTTCAATTTCCTGCTGACTACTGGGGGGGTGTCGATTATACAATCCCAACAAGGTGACCATCCCTTTCTTCTTTCTCAGTTCCACCCAAATAACTTGCCTGGACACATTCCCAGGAATATCTGCCCTCAGTATAGTTGTAATGTTATCCCTAGTCAAAAACACCACTCCCCTTCCTCTCTTACCCCCCCCCCCCCTTTCTACCCCTCCTCTAGCATCGGTATCCCCTGGAACATTAAGCTGCCTGTCCTGTCCATCCCTGAGCCACGTGTCTGTAATTGCTATGATATCTCAGTCGTATGTTCCTAACCATGCGATGAGTTCATCTGCCTTCCCTGTTAGGCCCCTTGCACTGAAGTAAATGCAGTTTAGTTTATCAGTCCCAGCTCATTCTCTGTTTTGTTCCTGACTATTTGACTCGCTCCTTTTCCCAACTGCGCCAGTCTCAAAACTGACCTGTTTTCTCACTATCTCCTTGGGACCCACCCCACCATCCCCATCCCCATCCTCATTCCGCCCCCCTCCTTCCAACAAAACCCCCCCAACACCAACCACCCCACCCCCTCTCCCCACTAATTTAGATCCTGCCAGTATATTAGTCCCCTTCCAATTTAGGTGCAATCAGTCGTTGTACAGGTCACTTCTACCCCAGAAGAGATTCCAATGATCCAAAAAATGTGAACCCTTCTCTCCTGCATCAGCTCCTCAGCCACACTTTCCCCTCACTAGCTCATGGCACTGGGAGTAATCCAGATGTTACTAAACTATTTTAATTCCTGCCTAACTTCCTCAGTTCTCTCTTCAGAATCGCATCCTTTTCCCTTCCTTTGCTGTTAGTTCCAGTGTGTACAGCAACCTCCTGCTGGTTCACCCCCCCCCCCCCCCCCCCTTAGAGAACATTCTGCACCCTCTCTGAGACATCCTTGATCCTGGCACCAGGGAGGCAACACGCTATTCTGATGGCTCATTGTCTGCAGCACACACGTCTGTCTCTGCCTCTGACCCGACAGTCCCCTATCACAATCGATCGCTTCGGAACCCAACGTGCCCCTTGTTGCATCAGAGTCAGTCTTCCTACCAGAAACCTGGCTGTTTATGTAACATTCCCCTGAGAGGCCATCACCCCTTACGTTTTCCAAAACAGCATCCTTGTTTCTAATGGGCATAGCAACACGAGACTCCTGCTTTTTCCTCCTCCCTTTCCTGGAGTTAACCCATCGACTTGACTCTATCTGCGGTTTTTCTACCTTCCGGCAACTGCCATCCATCACGCCCCCTAGTTCCTGTAAATGCATTATTGCCTCCAACTGCCGACTGATCCATGCGACCCAACATGATTCGCAACCAAAAACACTTCCTGCAGACATTAATCATCGGTAACCTGGAAACTCTCCCTAATGTCCCACATCTGACAGGAAGAGCACATCACGCCACCAAAGACCATTGTTGCACCTTAACAGTCTGGCGAAAGTGAGGACTCCAGCTGCTGAGGATCAGAGTGGTGCTGGAGAAGCACAGCAGGTCAGGCAACATCCGAGGAGCAGGAAAATTGACGTTTCGGGCAAAAGCCCTTCATCAGGAATGGGAGGGCTCTGCCAGTCCTGCTATGCTTTTCCAGCACCACTCAAAGAAAGCAGCTCCAACAACGCAAATACCTCAAAAACAGGGCAGCTCTTACCGACACAAACTTATCCTGTCCTCCATCTTGGATTACCCAGAACCCATGTTTGGGATGGAGGGGGTGAAGAGTGGGGCAAAGAGGGAAAGAGAGGAATGAGTGAAGGAAGAGTGATGGGGAAGGTGGGGAGACAGGAGAGGGGGCAATGAATGAGTGGGTGGTGGGAGTGGAGGAGGACATGAAGCAAGAGATGGACAGAGAGAGCACAAGAGCAAAAGAAAATAGAGATAGAGAGTAAGTGCTGAGGAGCGCCGCACTGTCGGAGGGTCAGTGCTGAGGGGGTGCCGCACTGTCGGAGGG
>NW_025215053.1:39333-46767 GCF_004010195.1 Chiloscyllium plagiosum
GTGTGGGTTTGTGCGGGAGTGCGCTGGTGTGCGTGTAGGTTTGTGCGGGAGTGCGCTGGTGTGCGTGTAGGTTTGTGCGGGAGTGCGCTGGTGTGCGTGTAGGTTTGTGCGGGAGTGCGCTGGTGTGTGTGTGGGTTTGTGCGGGAGTGCGCTGGTGTGCGTGTAGGTTTGTGCGGGAGTGCGCTGGTGTGCGTGCGTGCGTGAGCCAGTTGTTCTGGCGTTACCCCTGTCAGAGGGCCAGCAGAGCACCTTCCTGCCTTGCTACGCTGCCTGCCATCTCTGCTGTCTGCTAACCCCGAGCTCTTTTGCTCAGCAGGAATGCCGCTGCTCCGGCAGGACTCTCCTGTGTCCGTCTACCTCTTCCCTGGCGAGAATAATCAGGAGAGGCCTCCATCCCAGGGCCCTTCCTGCCTTGCTACGCTGCCTGCCTCTCTGCTGTCTGCTAACTCCGAGCTCTTTTGCTCAGCAGGAATGCCGCTGCTCCGGCAGGACTCTCCTGTGTCCGTCTACCTCTTCCCTGGCGAGAATAATCAGGAGAGGCCTCCATCCCAGGGCCCGTCGTGCCCGGACAGGATGGACGTGTACCCCTGCGAGGGGAGTGAGGCAGGGAGCGACTCCACCGACAATGATGACTTTTGCATATTGGATGCCCCGGGCATGGGAATCCCGGTAAGTTAGCGCCGCGTGAGCAAAGACGGGGCAGCCTTCCGAGCTCGACTGTGTCGTAGACATGCCTCGTGCGCGGAGAGAGCTCAAGATGAAGGGGAAGTTGGGACAGTCTTGCTTGGACGTTCAGGCTGCTCTGTCCTGAGAGACAGAGAGAGAGACGAGTGGCAGTGATGAACAGAAGTCCTGAGAGAGATTGATGGCTGTTCTGTTGTGTGAAGGGTGTGTCCCCCACTTCCCGTGCGCCGCGGACTTGGGAGTTAAGTTTTGGACGGACTTGGGCTGGCTGGTCCAGTTCTCGCGGGCTCCAGAGACGGTCCGCTCACGTTTCTTCCCTCTCTCCCTCTCCCCCCACTCCACAGCCCAAAGACGGTGAGCCGGTGGTCTCCAAGCTGACGGGCGACTGCATCACCATCCGGGACGGCTACTTTGCCCGGCCCATCGGGAGCACCGACCTGCTGAAGGCCCCGGCCAGGTTCCCCGTGCCCGACACCCGCCTCATGCTGCGAGAGATCTCCGTCGTCTGGCACCTGTACGGGGGGAAGGACTTCGGCCCCCTCCGCCCGTCCTCTGGGCACGGGCATTCTCCGAGGCAGGTTCAGTCGGGCCGACGGGGGGGCGGGTGGAGGGGTGTGGGGGAGGAGCGGTTAGATCGGTGCCCAGCTTCCAGTGGCCTCCCACCACGAAAGCTTGCGAGGCAGCGGTTCCCGGTGGGGTATGGTTCCAGGGTACAGCCTGTGTGCTGCAGATGGTCCCTCACTGACCCAGCTTAGTCAGGGCAAGGCACAGGAATGTGGGGACAGGCCGCCCGGCAGCAGCAACTACAGCAGGGGTCAGCTTTAACCGTAATGAATGGCGGGATAGGCTTGAGGGGCTGAATGGCCACCGCCCAGTTCCCTCTGGCCTGGATCTCCTGACCCCACGTTCCGGCAGATTGATGGGTGTGACCCACAGGTTCACAAACACTCTCAGCCCGTTGCCACACTCCTGTACAGGATCAGGAAGAGGCCATTCTGCCCCTTTGTAGTGTTACTGTACAGGATCAGGAGGAGGCCATTCTGCCCCTTTGTAGTGTTACTGTAAAGGATCAGGAGGAGGCCATTCTGCCCCTTTGTAGTGTTACTGTATAGGATCAGGAGGAGGCCATTCTGCCCCTTTAGTGTTACTGTACAGGATCAGGAGGAGGCCATTCAACCCCTTTGTAGTGTTACTGTATAGGATCAGGAGGAGGCCATTCTGCCCCTTTGTAGTGTTACTGTACAGGATCAGGAAGAGGCCATTCTGCCCCTTTAGTGTTACTGTACAGGATCAGGAGGAGGCCATTCAGCCCCTTTGTAGTGTTACTGTATAGGATCAGGAGGAGGCCATTCTGCCCCTTTGTAGTGTTACTGTACAGGATCAGGAGGAGGCCATTCAGCCCCTTTGTAGTGTTACTGTATAGGATAAGGAGGAGGCCATTCTGCCCCTTTGTAGTGTTCCTGTACAGGATCAGGAGGAGGCCATTCTGCTCCTTTGTAGTGTTACTGTACAGGATCAGGAGGAGGAGGCAATTCAGCCCCTTTGTTCCTGTATAGTATCAGGAGGAGGCCATTCAGCCCCTTTGCAGAGTTCCGGTACATGAGGCGGGTGTGACGTGCCGGTGTGTATGCCATAACCTTGGCGTATTGTTGCAGGATGAGACCGGTGGCTGTCAGTGCCAGGGGTTCACCGTCCCGCTCAGCCTTCCCCAACCGACCACAGAACACGTGGAGGACACAGGGTGGCTCCGGCCGCAACCACGAGATCCTGATGGAGATCCAGCTCACCAAGGTAGGCCGGCTCAGCCAGGGGAGTGGCTTGGGAGGGGGGTATGGGCATTGTGCCAGCACTGCCCGCCTGCATTCTCCACTCGACCCTCTGCAGAATCAGCCCCTCGTTACTCACTGACCACTGGTCACCCTCTGGCCTCGACTGGACACTGGCGAGGGCGGGAGGGAAGGGAGACTGCCAGTGTGACGCCAACCCTCCGACCGTCCATTGCACCTTAGACAAGTGGGTCACTGGTGTCTGCTCAAAGCTCAGGACATCAGCCCATAACCCAGAAGAACGGTCCAGTGCAGAACAGTCAGTGCTGAGGGAGGGCTGCACTGTCGGAGGGTCAGTACTGAGGGAGTGCCGCACTGTCAGAGGGTCAGTACTGAGGGAGGGCCGCACTGTCGGAGGGTCAGTACTGAGGGAGTGCCGCACTGTCGGGGGGTCAGTACTGAGGGAGTGCCTCACTGTCGGAGGGTCAGTACTGAGGGAGTGCTGCACTGTCGGAGGGTTAGTGCTGAGGGAGTGCCGCACTGTCGGAGGGTCAGTGCTGAGGGAGTGCCGCACTGTCGGAGGGTCAGTACTGAGGGAGCGCCGCACTGTCGGAGGGTCAGTACTGAGGGAGTGCAGCACTGTCAGTGGGTCAGTACTGAGGGAGTGCAGCACTGTCGGTGGGTCAGTACTGAGGGAGTGCAGCACTGTCAGAGGGTCAGTACTGAGGGAGTGCAGCACTGTCAGTGGGTCAGTACTGAGGGAGTGCAGCACTGTCGGTGGGTCAGTACTGAGGGAGTTCAGCACTGTCGGTGGGTCAGTACTGAGGGAGTGCAGCACTGTCGGTGGGTCAGTACTGAGGGAGTGCAGCACTGTCAGAGGGTCAGTACTGAGGGAGTGCAGCACTGTCAGAGGGTCAGTACTGAGGGAGTGCCGCACTGTCAAAGGGTCAGTACTGAGGGAGTGCCGCACTGTCAAAGGGTCAGTGCTGAGGCAGCACCGCACTGTCGGAGGGTCAGTGCTGAGGCAGCGCCGCACTGTCGGAGGGTCAGTACTGAGGGAGCGCCGCACCGCACTGTCGGGGGTCAGTGCTGAGGCAGCACCGCACTGTCGGAGGGTCAGTGCTGAGGCAGCGCCGCACTGTCGGAGGGTCAGTGCTGAGGCAGCGCCGCACTGTCGGAGGGTCAGTGCTGAGGGAGCGCCGCACTGTCGGAGGGTCAGTGCTGAGGGAGCGCCGCACTGTCGGAGGGTCGGTGCTGAGGGATCGCCGCTCTGAGATGTTTAACTGGGTCTCTGTCTGCCCCGTTGGTAGATGTGAAATCTCCCACAGCTGGTGGAAGTGAGTGTGGTTCTGTCCCGTCGTGCAGCCAGTGCTGACACCTCGACGTACATCTGAGCAAGTCGGTGATGGCAGTGGGCACGAGGTTTCAGCAGTAACTGGGATGCTCGGGTGCGGGACAAGAGACGAGCGTGCACCTGTTTGTAGTCTTTGAGCTGATCTGCTGTTCTACCCTCCTCAACCCTCTCAGGTGAGTTTCCAGCATGAGACCTACCCTGCGCCTGCCACTGTGCCTGAGAAAGGTGCGACTGAGCCAGAGTTGGAGGAGCAGCCCATCTCGCGGCAGGTCTTCATTGTGCAGGAGCTGGAGATCCGGGATCGCTTAGCCACCTCGCAGATCAACAAGTTCCTTTACCTCTACACCAGCGAGAAGATGCCTCGGAGAGCCCACTCCAACATGGTGCGGACCTCAGCGACTCGGTTTGATGGCCGTTAGATTTCCCAGCATGCTCTGCTGGAGAGTCCTGGCGCCAATCCCTGAACTCCCTCCCTCGCGGCGCCCCGCTGCCTTCTCAAGGAGCGGTGAGGGACAGGCAGTAAATGCCAGGCCCAGCCCGTGACTCCCTCTCCCCACGAATACATTTTTAAAAAGAAGTTCTGGTGGTTGGAGTCTGTACGACCAGAGCGGTGCTGTATTAACCTGTTGCAGCCCTCTCTTGTCAACACAGGTTCTCATTGGGAGCCAGTCACATGACATCAGTTGCCTTCCAGCTTACATCCCAGTGATTGTTTTCCCAGAGTTGTCCTGCGATTCCCACTAGCGTTGACTGCAGTGCCAGTGGAAAGGGTGGGTGTGTGGGAATTGTTTTCCGAAAGATGTCCTGTGATTTTTACCTGGTCCAGGTAGTCAGCGACTGAGCTATGGTTAGAACTTGAACGAAGAAATGCTCCCCCTCAGCCTGTCCCCTCCCGTGGTTGGAGCAGCGATGAATGTGTTTCGCTCTGGCCCAAGTGTAATCAAGCCCAAATTCTCCGTATCTCCAAAAACCCACACTTCTCTCCCTCTCAGTCACTCCATTCCGTCTTTCCATTTCCCACCGATTTATCTTATGGGTTCATAGAATCCCTTACAGTGCAGATAGAGGCCATTTGGCCTATCAAGTCTGCAAGGACCCTCAGAATAGCATCCCACCCTATCCCTGTAACCCTGCATTTCCCACGGCCAACCCACCCCAGTCTTCGGACTGTGGGAGGAAAGCGGAGCACCCGGAGTAAACCCACGCAGATGCAGGGGAAGAATGTGCAAACTCCACGCAGACAGCCGCCCGAGGGTGGAATCGAACCTGGGTCCCTGGCGCTGTGAGGCAGCAGTGCTAACCCACTGAGCCACCGTGCCATACATTTTGTGCGGCTGTCGTGGAGGTGTGGCCATCACAGTGAGGCACTGCCCTTTCCCACGATGCTCTATTGCAGCTCTCGTGGGCCCCAGCTGATGACTTGCCCAACCCGGGGGGGGCGTGTGTTGGCCTCAGGGGGCCCTCGCTGGTTGACGTGGCCCAGTCTGTTGACCCTCGGAGATGGTGGCTTTTAACCTGCGCCGTTAATCGGGGAGTCCTTCTGCGCAGCGTCAGAGCGATCACCTCCAACCCTCTTGTTCTCCACAGCTGACAATCAAGGCCCTGCACTTGCGCCCCGAGTCCGGACTCGGTGGTCCGGAATGCTGCCTCCGAGTCTCCCTCATGCCGTTACGCCTCAACATTGACCAGGTTAGTCGGCGGACTGTAACTGTAAACCCCCCCAACCCGTCATTCTCCAGTGAGCTCCATCGCCCTCACACCCACATCGCACCCGTCAACTTCACTCCACCCCTCCATCCCTGCACCCACCATTGTGCTACCTCAGCAGAAGGCTGCGATTCGGTGGCTCATGGGGTCAGGCCCCCCGGATTACTCCACCGCAGCCCTGCAGTCGTGGAATGTTCATAGAATCACAAAAGTGTGGAAACGGGCCCTTCAGCTCTGCAAGGCCACACCAACCCTCCGAAGAGTAACCCACCCAAGACCCATTCCCCTACGACTCTACATTTATCCCGAACGAATGCACCTAACCCACACATCCCTGGACACCAAGGGACAATTTACCACAGCCAATCCACCCTAACCTGCACATCCCTGGGCACTATGGGACAATCTAGCACGGCCAATCCACCCAGTGCTAACCCACTGTGCCTCCCCTGTCTCATGCAGTCATTTTATCATTCTTTCTCTTTCTCCCCAGGATGCCTTATTCTTCCTGAAGGATTTCTTCACGAGCTTTGCGACCGGGATCAATCCCGTTATTCCTGTTGAAACAGCGACGGAAGGTGAGATTCTGGCCAGGGCGTGGAGCTGCTTTGCTCGGGATATTTGTGAGGGACCTGGAGGGCGTGGGGCAGAGGGTTCAGCCTGCCCCGTCAGCTGGCTGTGCGTAGGTGTGAGGGAGGGTTCTCACTGGGAGAAGAGGTCACCTCCAGGGTCCTGGCCAGCGTTTGCCCCACCAGCCCCGTAAAATAAAACCAGCCCAGGCACTTGATCATTCCTCTTACTGTATTGGCAGGTTTTAATCCAACTCTGCATCAACACTGGTGCTTGGCCTAAGCAACAGGAGTTCAAAGTTTGTGAGAAGATTTGTAGCTCGGGTGCTCGTTGTTGTGGTTCTGTTCGCCGAGCTGGGAATTTGTGTTGCAGACGTTTCATCCCCTGTCTAGGTGACATCCTCCGTGCTTGGGAGCCTCCTGTGAAGCGCTTCTGTGTTGTTTCCTCCGGCATTTATAGTGGCCTGTCTTTGCCGCTTCTGGGCGTCAGTTCCAGCTGTCCGCTGCAGTGGTCAGTATATTGGGTCTAGGTCAATGTGCTTATTGATTGAATCTGTGGATGAGTGCCATGCCTCTAGGAATTCCCTGGCTGTTCTCTGTTTGGTTTATAATAGTAATGTTCTCCCCGTCGAACTCATGTTGCTTGTCATCTGCGTGTGTGGCTACTAAGGATAGCTGACAACCGGAAGCGGCAGAGACAAACCACTATAAATGCCAGAGGAAAGATCACAGATCACAGGAGGCTCCCAAGCACTGAGGATGCCACCCAGACAGGGGACGAAACGTCTGCAACACAAATTCCCAGCTCGGCGAACAGAACCACAACAACAGGAGTGTGCGGTATACTCGGGATGGGCTGAGTGGCCGCCTCCTTTGTAAAGCATGTGATTCGAGCCGCCTCCGCCGTTCGGTATGGAGCTCACGCCTGATGTGGAGTCCACCTCTGTCCCACGATGTTGCCCCCAGGCCCTTACCTCCTCTGGTGTCCGAATCCCAGGATTGCAGCCTCTGAGGGAATACCTCAGTGGCCGAACGTGGAGGAAGAGGAAATGGGCAGGGAATTCTGAAACCTCAGCGCAAATACCCTCCTTGCCCTCGGTCTGAAAGGGGTCACTTTACCCGGAGCATGGCTGGTGCCAAGAACACAAGCAAGGAGCTCACTCGACTCGGCAACGTATGTTTTTGTACTAACCCACTCGCTGTCTCACCCTCTCCCTCTCCCGCGCTCTTGCTCTCTCGCTGGCTTGCTCCCTCCCTCCCTCCCTCCCTCCCTCACTCTCTCCCTCACTCTCTCCCTCCCTCGCTCCCTCCCTCCCTCGCTCCCTCGCTCCCTCCCTCCCTCCCTCCCTCCCTC
>NW_025215053.1:59520-60719 GCF_004010195.1 Chiloscyllium plagiosum
ATGGTACTTCTGAACCAAGATCCCAAAACTTGACCTTGCGTGTTCAAAGACGTTTTAAATGTTCATCCAAATTGTAATTCCATGTCTTGAAGGCTGCAGAGGAGCAAACAAAAACAGCTTCTTTAACCAATAACAGTGAGCGTAGTTGTTTGTTGGAACATGCACTCTCAGTCTTCCTCCTTGAAGAGGTTTCTGAAAACCAAACACTTTCTCAGAGACGATTGCCTGTTTTCCTTATGCCGCCAAAAGTGTGGGTTTAAATGCATCAGCTTACGAGGAAAGACTCTCCTTTCAAAACCTCTCTTCATCTGTTGTGTGATTTCCCTCAGTGTCGATCACCACCAGTTCTCCCTCTGTCTAATAGCAATCCAGAACGACTATTTAACATCAGTCCCAATTTAACCAATTAGTTTAAATTATGTCCCAATTATTAAAACCCAATCGAAGAAGTCTTAGAGTTTTCAATATTTGTTGTTTAATGTTCAGTTTTAGAGTTACAGAATCAAATTGATATATTTTTGTTGATTAGTGGAATGTGAGTCGCTCTTTGTCACTTTTACATGAACAGGTTATGAGACGAGGTGAGATTTTCTATGTGTTTGGTTTCGTTAGCAGAAAGGTTTACCACGGTGTCGTTACATCGAGAAAGGTTGCATTCGGTTTGGTCTGTCCATGTTTCTGAAGAGCGACACAGGTGATACCGTAATTGAAAGGAAGACAATGGCAGACAAACTACAAAATTACTTTGCATGTATCCGCACACAAGGATGATTCCTCGTGACATAGATGGGTATGCAATGGCTGCGACAAGACTGCCCCCATCTTTCGGCAATGAAAGTCCCAGCCGATACTTTGTAAGTGGAACACTGATCGAGGACAACTGCTATTTCAGGAAATGCAATCGAAAGCTGGAACTCGACGACACATTTTTTGGAATCCTACATATTTATTACACCTCAGACTCTGTTTTGCACTCAGTCAGCATGTTTGGCTGTTCACAAAAATACTTCTGCGTTGATAGGACTCATAATCTAAAATTAGGGCCAGACCATTCAAGAAGCATGTTCAGAAACACTTCCAACAACAAAAGGCAAAAGGTCGGAAAATGGATGTTGGCCTCCGATCAGCCATGGTTTCTTTAAATGTTGAAATGACATCGAAGGGCTCACCTGTTACAAAGTTCCTCCAATCTTTACTGC
>NW_025215054.1:0-3141 GCF_004010195.1 Chiloscyllium plagiosum
CCTGACCTCTTTACAGCCTTGGTTCAAATATGGACAAAAGAGTTGAAATCTAGAGGTGAGGTGAGAATGACACCAAGGCCACATTTGAATGAGTGTGGCATCAAAGAGCCCTAGCAAAACTGGACTCAATGGGAATCAGGGAGCAAACTCTCCGCTGGTTGGAGTCATACCTGGCACATCGGAAAAAGGTCGTGATTGTCGGAAGTCAGTTTTCTCAGCTCCAGGACATCTCTGGAGAGCCACATCCCATGAATGAAAAAAATGTTTCAGGATTCTGGGCACTAACAATATAGGTAGAAAGAAAAAGAGATACTGCTAAGGGAATATGAGCACCCCGGGGCCAAATCAAAAAACAGAACTGAAAAAATCTCTAGATTACTGCATGAGACGCGAGTTAACTGGTGCAGGGTCAATAAAATTAAAAGGGGTAGCATGTAGCTCAAAGATTGGTGTGGGAGTAACAGGTTTGAATTCATGGAAATTGGCAACAAGGGGGCTGTTTGATGGGATGGGCTCACCTGAATCATGCTGGGATCAGAGTCATGGCAAATTGCAAAATTGGCTTTCTGGACAGGGCTTTAAACTAAATAGTCATAAAATTATAGAAAAAAAGTTAGAGGAGAAGGCTCAGGGGAGGTTATTATTGTTTCCAGAACAAGTAATTGGACAGAGAGTATGGAAAGTGTCAGGAATCTAAACACAGCAAAGGAGACAACTGTGAGAAGGGGGCACTCATTGCAGCACTGAGGATGTTGAACATAAATGCATGAAGTATGCGAAACAAGGTAAATGAGCTTGTTGTGTATATTGAAATTGGCAGGTACAATGCTGTGGGTATCACAGAGACATGGCTGCAAGAGGATCTGGACTGGGAACTAAATATTCAAAGACAAGCAGATTGTCAGAGGTTGTCTTGCTTGTAAGAGATAAAATTAAATTGATAGCAAGAAACAATATATGGTCAGAAGATGTGGAATCTATGTGGGTAGTATTGAGGAACTGCAAAGGAGAAAAGAGACTGATGGGAGTAGGCCCCCTAGCTGTAGGCAAGATGTGGAACAAAAAATAAATTAGGAGATAGAAAAGGGATGTAAGGAAGGCATGATCACAGTAATCATGGGGGACTTCATTATGTAGGTGGACTGAGAAAAGCAGGTTGGTAACAAATCTCAAGAAAAGGAATTTGTGGAATGTCTAAGAGTTTTTTTTTAAGTAGTTTGTGGATGAGCCCACTAGGAAACAGCTAGTTCTGGATTTGGCGATGTCTATTGAGACAAATTTCATTAGGAAGCTTAATATGAAGGAACCCATATGGGACAGTTACCATAATATGATAGAATTCACCCTGCAGTTTAGAACATAGAACATAGAACAGTACAGTGCAGAACAGGCCTTTCAGTCCTCGATGTTGCGCCAACCTGTGAAGTATTTTCAGCTCATCCCCCTACGCTATCCCTTCATCATTCATGTGCTTATCCAAGGATTGTTTAATTCTCCCTAATGTGGCTGAGTTAACTACATTGGCAGGTAGGACATTCCACGCCCATACCACTCTGAGTAAAGAACCTGCCTCTGACATCTGTCTTAAATCTATCACCCCTCAATTTGCAGTTATGCCCTCTCTTACAAGCTGATGTCATCATCCTCGGAAAAAGACCTTCGTTGTCTACCCTATCTAATTCTCTGATCATCTTGTATGTCTCTATCAAATCCCCTCTTAGCCTTCTTCTTTCCAATGAGAACAGACCCAAGTCTCTCAGCCTTTCCTCATATTATCTTCCCTCCAGACCAGGCAATATCCTGGTAAATCTCCTCTGCTTCTTTTCCAATGCTTCCACATCCTTCCCGAAATATGGCGACCAGAACCGTACACAATATTCCAAGTGTGGTTGCACTGACATCTTGTACAGTTGCAGCATGATATTGCGGCTCTGGAACTCAATCCCTCTTTCTGGATTAGTGGTGCTGGAAGAGCACAGCAGTTCAGGCAGCATCCGAGGAGCAGTAAAATCGACGTTTCACTGCTCCTCAAATGCTGCCTGAACTGCTGTGCTCATCCAGCACTACTAATCCAGAATCTGGTTTCCAGCATCTGCAGTTATTGTTTTTACCTAACTCAATTCCTCTACCAATGAAACCTAACACACCGTATGGCTTCTTAACTGCACTATCACCCTACAGAACATAGAACATAGAACAATACAGCACAGAACAGGCCCTTCGGCCCACGATGTTGTGCCGAACATTTGTCCTAGCTTAAGCACCCATCCATGTACCTATCCAATTGCCGCTTAAAGGTCACCAAAGATTCTCACTCTACCACTCCCACAGGCAGCGCATTCCATGAACTCACGACTCGCTGAGTAAAGAACCTACCCCTAACATCTGTCCTATACCTACACAACCTTAATTTAAAGCTATTATCCTCTGTGAGAAGAAATGCACCGTCACCTATTGATATGAACAAGAGTTGAACATAGGGGCTCAGGGAAGAGTGAATGGCCACGATATAAAGGCAATATTTGACTGAGGGTGTCATCGGGACAACCTATATATTTGAGCTGAATGGGAATTAGGTGTAACCTCCCGACTCGTTGGGGTCTTTCAGAGTACAAAGAAAGATGCTTGAGATCAATGGTCGACAGTCTTCTCAGTCCCCGGACATTTCTTCAGGAGATCCTTAGGTTAGTTCCTTAGCACAAACACCTTCAGCTGTTTCATCAATGTCTTTCGCCATCACAAGATCAGAAGTTGGGAGGGTTACTGAAGATCACACAATGTTCAGAACAATGTGCCCCTCACCCCCTCAGCTCCTGAACCAATCTGTGTCCATGTGCAGCAAAACCTGGACAAAATTCAGTCATGTGCTGTTAAAGTGCCTGTGACATTCATACAACAGCACGGACAGATACTGTACATTTCCACAGTTAAAAGAGAAGCTCATTCAGCATCTCAAGCTTGTTACGCACTGATATTTGGAAGCTATTCAGCCCATCGAAATTACTGATCAAGAAGAGGGACAACACATTCAATTCTCCTGCCTGTTCCAAGGAAGAGGTTGGGTCTGGTCAGCACATCGAGCTGTTAAATAGGAGCAGGCAGAGCCCAATCAGGCGCTTGAACCTATTCCATGTAACCAAG
>NW_025215054.1:6047-20245 GCF_004010195.1 Chiloscyllium plagiosum
TGTTCCTTGGATGCTGCCTGACCTGCTGCGCTTTTCCAGCAACACATTTTCAGCTCTGATCTCCAGCATCTGCGGCCCTCACTTTCTCCACTGTGGAAAACTGCCCAGGTATGTCCTATGCAAAAAAAGCAGGACCCAATCCAACCCAGCCAATTACTGCCTCATCAGTCTACTCTTGATCATCAGGAAAGTGATGGAAGGTGGCATCAATAGTGCTGTCAAGCAGCACCTGCTCAGTGACGCTCAGTGTGGGTTCCCCCATAGCCACTCAGCTTCTGACCTCATTACAGCTATGGTTCAAACATGGACAAAAGAGCTGAATTCCAGAGGGGAGGGGAGAGGGACAGTCCTTGACATCAAGGCTAGATTCGACCAAACGTGCAAATATGGAGCCCTAGCAAAATCGGAATCAACGGGTTTCTTGAGTAAACTCTCAGCTGTTAGGAGTCATACATGGCACCCAGGAAGATGGTTGCAGGTTTTGGAGATCAGTCATTTCAGCTCCAGGATAATTCTTCAGGAGTTCCTCAGCATAGTGTTCTAGGCTCAACCATCTTCAGCTGCTTTATGAATAACGTTCCCTCCATCATCAGGTCAGAAGAGGAGATGTTCGGCAACGATTGCACAATGTTCAGCACCATTCATGACTCCTCAAGTGCTGAAATAGATTATGTTCAAACAAGATCTGAATAGTATCCAGCATTGGGCTATCAAGTGGCATATAACATTCACATATAAATGCCATGCAATGACCGTTTCTAAATAGAAACATTCTAACCACTGTCCCTTGACATTCAATGTTGTTACCATCACTGAATCGCCCATTATCAACTTCCTGGGGGTTATCATTGACCAGAAGCTGAACTGGAAAAGCACAGCAGGTCGGGCAGCATCCACAGAGCAGAAGAATTGACTTTTTGGGCCTGAGCTTGAAACATCGATTTTCCTGCTCCTCAGATGCTGCCTGACCTGCTGTGCTTTTTCAGCAATACACACTTCACTCTGATCTCTAGCGTCTGCAGACCTCACTTTCTCCCAGAAACTGAACTGGACTAGCCTCATAAACATAAAGCTACAAGGCTAGGAATATTGCACTGAGGTAGTCACATCCTGACTCCCCAACGTTTGTTCATTATCTACAAGGCACAAGCCAGGCATGTGATGGAATATTCCCACTTGCCTGAATGAGTTTAGCTCCAACAACACTCGTGAAGTTTGACTCCATCCAGGACAAAGCAGCTGCTTGTTTGGCACCACATCCACAAGTATTAATTCCCCCCACTAATGACACTCATTAGCAGCAGTGTGTACTGTCTACAAGATGAACTACAGAAGTTCACCAAAGATCCTAAGTCAACACCTTCCAAACCCACAACCATTTCTATCTAGAAGGATAAAGTCAACAGATATGTGGGAACACTACATGTAAGTTCCCGTCCAAGCCATTCATCATCCTGACTTGGAAATATATCACCAGTCCTTCACTGTTGCTGGGTCAAAATCCTGGAAGTCCCTCTTTAAGGACATTGTGAATCAACTTAAAGCACATGGACTGCAGCAGTTCAAGAAGGCAACTCACCACCACCTCTCAAGGGCAATTAGGGATGGGCAATAAATATTGGCCAACCAGAGACACATGAGTCCAAAGAGTGAATTAAAAAAACACTTATATGCTTGATATCGGTATTAAGACTATAAGGGAGAGCTTGATATTAGGTTTTGCTCTTTCAAGATCCAAGTTTGTTCTCCCACTCGAGTCCATGTGACAGCATCCTATTGAGCAGTGGTTAATGCACTCATCAGCATTAATTCTTTCTTACCCTTATGCAGTAATACCGAGATGGCACGATGGCTCAGTGGTTAGCACTGCTGCCTCACAATGCCAGGGTCCCAGGTTTGATTCCAGCCTCGGGCGACTGTCTGTGTGGAGTTTGCACATTTTCCCTGTGTCTGCGTGGGTTTCCTCCCTCAGTTCAAAGATGTGGAGGTTAGGGTGAATTGGACATGCTAAATTGCCCATAGTATTTGGTGCATTAGTCAGAGGGAAATGGGTGCGGGTGGGTTACTCTTCAGAAGGTCAGTGTGGACTGGTTGGGCCGAAGGGCCTTTCTCTACATTGTAGGGAATCTAACCTATCAAGTCCTGGGGTGTGACTTGAACACAAAGTTCCCTCTGCAGAAGAAGGGATCCCACCACCCTTCTACAGAACCACTTTTGTTACATATAATGGCCTCCAAAGAGGAATGCAAAGTGGAATATATTTGCCCTTCAAGCACTCCCATTTGGACTATGTATGTAAATGAGAGGTTTTACTGTTCATCCACCAAAGTTACTCTTCAGGGGAAATTGTCTCCCCACAAGAGGAAATTTGCATTACATGAGTACAAGCAACATTCTTCCAAACTTCAGGAATGTACAAGGTAAACATTATTGCTGTACATGAGTTCACTGCAGAAGTGGGAGAAATAATTTATGGTGCTGATACAACCAAGCCTTGACTGTGATGAGACTCCTAACCTTATCTAAAGTCCCTAGCTTAACCAGCGTAATATATTAAAGATAGGAACTTTGATTTACATAAGCATTAATGTCATTTATGTCATAGCGCCTGGCAAACAGAAATAAAAAAACTATGCCATTGACACCTGCTACTGTTTTCTTAAAGAGACAAGCTCTTCTGAAATTCAATCTACTAAATTAGTCCCAAGCCTCTGCACTGATGTCCAGATGTAGCCTAAACATTGCTGGAAATGATTCTGTCAAAGCTAAGTATTTAGGCCAAATTCCTCTCTGTATTTTACTGAGGTTCAATTTTTTAAATTTAAATTTCTACTTTAATTATAATATAGGAGACATGAATGCAGCAATAGGAATGTTAATAACGGTAACACATTGGGCCATAATGTAGATCCCTTGAGGTTTTTTTGAGCTCAGGCTCCAAAATTGCAGTAACCTGTAAAGCTATGAGAATGAATAAACTCTGTTGAAACAAGGAGCGAAACCCTCTTCCAACATTGTGGAGGACTGGGAAACCTTCCAACTCCCCACAGAATGTCATCCCTTCTCCCACCTGAGAGCTAAGTGGAATGTGGCATTTGGTTCGTTGACCACTAAGCCTGAGTCATACTGTTGCCTGTTTAGTGGGACATTTTTGCCACTCAGTTCTGAATGTCACCAACTTACTCAGTTTTGTTTAGAGAGGGAATCCACCCAGATTAGCAAATCAGTCAGATTGTCCGCTATGATTCAAACCTTCTGCCGGTGTAGAATTTAGCAATTCTCAGAGGAGCTTTACAAACTGCGCTGCCTACACAGCAGAATGGAGGGATATTCTCTGAGACCCAAGACTTACTCATCACTGTATAAAACTGGACCAGATAAATATTGTGAATAATAAAACAGATCAGAGGCTGGGAATTCAGTGCTGACTAACTCACCTCTTGACTCCTCAAAGCATATTCACCGTTTTAAATGCAAAAAGCACTTTCTTGAGTTCAAGAAGCTCAACACCATCCAGGACAAAGCAATCTGCTTGATTGGTACCCCATGCACCACTTTCAACATTCAGTACCCTCACTGCCAGTGCACAGTGCTAGCTGTGTACCATCTAAAAGATGCACCGCAGAAACTCACCAATGTTCAGCATCTCCCATGTCTCTTCCATTGACAAGGACCACATTGCAGATGCATTAAGTCTCCCCCAAGCTTTCCCCAATCCACACATCATCCTGACTTGGAACTGTCACTGTTCCTTCAGAGGTGCTGGGCCAAAACCCTGAACCATCCCCCATCCCCAACAGTACTGTGGAAGGACCAACACCTCATAGATTTCAATAAGAAAGGGCTTACCATCACCTACATTTTACTGTATCTCAGTAAATGTGACAACAATAAATCAAATTAAATTAACTCTTTAACGTCCGGCTGAGGGACTGACAGGGTTCTTGATTTAACAGCTCATCCAAAAGATAATGCCTGTGATAATGTAACACTTCCTCACTCCTGTGTACCAATAGAATTGAATTGAATTGAATTTATTGTCACGTGTACCGAGGCACAGTGAAAAGCTTTGTCTTGTGAGCAATACAGGAAGATCGCAGAGTTAAGTAGCATAGATAGTAAATAATAGGTAAACAGCGGCAAAAACATAACACAGGTACAGGTGAATGTTAAAAGTTTGTGAGTCCATTCAGTATTCTAACAACAGTAGGGTAGAAACTGTTTCGAAACTGGCTCAGGCTTCTCTATCTTCTCTCCGATGGTAGAGGTTGTAGAAAAACATTGCCAGGGTGGGATGCCGCAAGGACTGAATTCAGAAAAATGAAGTCAAAATGCGTGGCAAATTGTGACACCTATGCCACTATGAATTTGTGCCCATGTTTTTCAGAAATCGTATTTGCATCAGTGCAGGTACAAAACCCCTTCAGGGTTCAGGTATACAGATCTTTAAAATAATCATGAAAGCTAATGGAATGCTGGTGTTTATATCTAGAAGGTTGGAGTATAAGGTCACAGAAGCTATTCTGCAGTTATACAAAACCCTGGTCACTTGAAGTACTGTGAGAGATTTGGGTACAACAGCTCAGTAAAAACATGTTGAGCTTGGAAGGTGTACAATGTAGGTTTCTGAGAGTAATACCTTGCCATCAGGGGTTACCGTTTGAGGACAGATTATACAATTAGGCCTGTTTTAGCTAGAATTTAGAAAGTTAAGGTGTGATGTGATCAAAGTCCTCAACGTACCTACCTACAATCTACATACCTGAACCCTCAAGGGATCTTACATCTGGACTTATACAAACAAGATTTTTCAGAAACGTCAGCACAAGTTCACAGTGGCATAGGTGTCACAGTTTTCTACACATTTTGACTTCATTTGCCTGAATTCAGCCTTTGCAGAATTTTCATCGGAATGCAGGAATGAGGGAGTGCTACATTATCACAGGTGTTATCTTTTGGATGGGCTGTTTAATCAAGACCCTGTTTATCCCTCAGCTGATTGTTAAAGGTTTGATTTGATTTGATGTATTAAATATATTAAATATTAAATTTATTAAATCAAGATACAGTGAAAAGTACCGTTTTGTGTGCTAACTAAACAAACCATACCTTACATAAGTACATCAGGGTAATAGAACATAATGCAGAATAGGGTGGTACAGCTGCACTCTGAGTGTTACAGCAGAGAGAAATCAATACTGATATATGAGAGGCCTGTTCATAACATCTGATAACAAGGGGGAAGAAGCTTCCCTTGAATCTGTTGGTGTGTGTTTTCAAAGATGTGTGTATCTTCTGCCCAATGGAGAAAGGTGGAAGAGGATATAACCAGGGTGGGAAGGGTCTTGATTATTCCTGATGAAGGGCTTTTGCCCGAAATTTCGATTCTCCTGCTCCTCAGATGCTGCCTGACCTGCTGTGTTTTTCCAGCACCACCCTCTTGATTCTTCAATTATATTGGCTGCTTTCCCAAGGCAGAGAGACGGACAGACAAAGTCAATAGATGGAAGGCTGGTTTGTGTGAGGGACTGGGGCTGTGTTCACAACTCTCTGTAATTTCTTGCGGACCTGGGCAGAGCAATTGCCATACCAAGCTATGATGCATCCCAATAGGATTCTTTCTATGGTGCATCTGTAAAAATTAGTAAGTCATTGTGGACATGCTGAATTTCAGTAGCCTTCTCAGGAATTAGAGACATTGGTGTGCATTTTTGACTGCAGCACCGGTGTGGGTGGCCCAGGATGGATTGTTGGTGATATTTATTGCCAGGAACTTGAAGCTTTTGACCACCTCCACCTCAGCACCATTGATACATAAAGGGGCATGTCCTCCACTCCAGTTCCTGACTTTGCTTTGTAGCCTCTTATATCATGTTAGCCTTGCCAAAATTGACATGGGTATTTGTGGGGTCACTCTGGGACTCTAGTTTAGTCTGGTATTGTCTCTTGGCCTCTTGGTTTTGCAAAGATCATACCTAGATTTCCTGTATAAGTCAGAGTCACCCAACCTGAACGCCTCAGTCCTGGACTTTAATAGGGAGTGGATCTCCCAGGACGTCCATGGTTTCCGGTTGGGAAAAACCCGGATTAAATTTTTTGGCACACAGTCCTCTGCACACCTACTGATCAAGTCTGTAATAGTAGTGGCCTTTGAGTTCTTAGCTATAGACCGGTCCACCAACTCCAAGCAGTAACCTAGGAGCTCATCCATTACCTCAGAGCACCATTGTACAACTTTCTGTATTGGATCCTCAAGTTTCAGTTTCTGCTTGTAATCCGGGAGAAGGGGCAAGGCCTATGGTCTGATTGACCAAAATGCGGGCAGGGGGATGGAGCGGTATGCATCTTTGATGCTCGTGGAGCAATGGTCCAGGGTGTTTGGGCCTTTGGTGGGACAGGAGCCGTGTTGATGCATCTTGGTCACATACCCTTGAGGGTTAAAGGCACCGGTTAACATGAACAAGGCCTCTGGATATTCCGTCTCAAGGCTTTTGTAGCAATGTATATATGCATCATCCCAGCCTCTCAAACAGGAACAATAACATAACGTTTTGAGCTTTCCATTGGCCGAGCTATTACTAACAGGTATCGTGTGTCCATCACCCAATAGCTTTGGCACATTTCCGCTCGGTAGAAGCCGTCAAAATGTATACTGCTCCATTGTGCCAGCTCCTCACCCCCAAATACCAATGCCCCACCCCCATCCTCAATTTCCCACATCCCCCCAACCCACAACCCACTCTTGCACTGCCACCACAATCCGATCAATCAGCTGGTGAGAAAGAATCCATTCACCAGGACTTACAATTGTCATATGAATTGTTATGAAGGTGTAAGTGTGTACTGTACCTTTAAGAGAGACTGGAAGCTGGCATGGGCTTAGAGAGACATAAAGTGTGCTGAAAGAATTTAAAATGTAATATTTGACTGTGAAACCAATAGTGCAGTTGAGATGCCATGATACAAAAAACAAAGTCAAATTCAGCCAATCAGTTTAAATTATGCCCCAGATACTAAAATCCAATTGAATTTGAATTTAGAGTTTTGATGACATCAAACCAATGAAATGATCCGATATTTAAGGTATAAAGCCAGACATGTTGAACAGTTAGGGGGAGAACTGCTAAGAAAACCAACAAGTACAGACTACGAACCGAATTCCTGATGAAGGGCTTTTGCCTGAAACATTAATTCTCCTGCTCTTTGGATGCAGCCTGACCTGCTGTGCTTTTCCAGCACCACACTCTGGACTGTTGGCCGAATAGCTATCTGAAAGGTATCTGTTCATATGAAAGACCAACGAAGGAGAATAATGAGGAAAAGACAACAGAGGAAAATCTACAGAGGAAGATACAAAGAGAAGATTTGACTGTTGGCTGGTTTTGAAATTTGAATTTTTTTTTATAAATCTTAATCAGGGTTTTTATTGAAACCAGTATTGTGGAGTGGGAAAGGAGAAATAAGTTTAAGAGAAAGAAATTGTAAACAGTTGTTCAGAAATAAAATTGATAATTTTTTTCTTTAAGTAGTGATATTTGGGATAGTTCTTTGCCGCTCGAACTTTAACAGATTATGGCACGAGGTGAGTTTTTCTGTGTGTCGGGTTTAAATTAGCAGGGGAGTTTACCCCATGTTGGAGTAGAATGGAGATCCAGCTCAATTACCCTGATGTCAGAAAATTGGTTTCACTGTCATTCCTTATCTACTAGCACAAGCATGATGGACTGAATGGCCTCCTTAAAGATTGTAAAGTTTAGGTTACTTACAGTGAGGAAAGAGGCCCTTCGGTCCAACAAGTCCACACCGACCCGGAAACCGCCCAGATCCATGCCCCTACACCTAACACTATGGGCAATTTAGCATGGCCATTTCACCTAACCTGCACATTTTTGGACTGTGGGAGGAAACCAGAGCACCCAGAAGAAACCCACGCAGACACAGGGAGAACGTGCAAACTCCACACAGTCACCAGAGGCAGGAATTGAACCCGGGTCTCTGGCGCTGTGAGGCAGCAATGCTAACCACTGTGCCACCGTGCTCCTTGACTTTATGACACAGGGAAACCTCTTCCCATTTTTTTGTCTAAAACTAAGAACAGCATTCCATACCATGCAAAGCAATGAAAATCCAATGGAACGTTGAAAATTCAAGCATCCTATTGGTCACTAGAGAGACTTCAATCGGGAGTAAAATCCCAACAAATGAATTTGCCTTCCCTGCCTCCAGTCCTGTGTGTTACAGAACAGATGATCCTGCCCATGATCTATTTAATTGCAAAGTTGCAAAGTTTGACTGTTCAGTAGTGGGAGATTGAGTCAGACTCCATGTGCTGCTGACATTGCGACATGAAATCTTATGTCACGAAAATGTCAAAAAAAACACTTGGGAAGTCAGGTCTGCAAGCAGTTTAAAAATGAGACTTTAGTTTTCTCAGACATTCTTCCAAAATCCCAGTGGTTTCAGAAACCATGGCAGAGGGGGAGAGATGGTGGAGAGTGTTGGAGAGGGGCAAGGTTACAGATAGTCCCATCAAAACATTGTCCACAAGATCAGTTTGCAGTAAAATCTCACATCACAAATCAACTTATGTTCACAGCATCCAGAAAACTTGGCTTATTGTCTCCTGCAGTGTTCAAAATTATCACCCTTTTACAGGTCTAGAAATAAATTGATTGATTTATTTCTGTTGTAGTTGTGTTATCCGTTAAGCTTGATTTATATAAAATACCTTGCATTTTATGGCAGGAATGACTTTTTTTGTAAAACAAAGATGTTCAGTAAATTGATTAACGATATCTTTACACCAGGCATTAAAAAGACAGACTGGATCATTAATAATCTTCATTATTCATAGAAATGTTACCCATCAGTTTTACAAAATCATTATCTGCTTTGATAAAGGGAAATGGAGACAAAACAGCAGATATACCATTTACTTAATCATAATTCATAAGGGTCCTGACAATTCTTATAGACCTTTTGATGTAGAGCAGAAAATCTCGACAACCTTCAGACAATTCATCAATCCTTATTTCCACTTGGCTAAGTCTACAATTTTCCATTTTACAGAATTATCTTGAACACAGCCCCACGGGGTCTGGATCTACTCTTCCACTGGACAGGCAGGTACATCTATCAACAGGATGACAGCACTTTATTAGCACGGTTCGGGATCAACTAACACCCGAAAATAAATAAACAACTTCACTTTAACTTTATGAATAACATACAGCTGGTTATACACAAAATTTGCCTTGCGTGCTTCCACACCCCACCCTTTATGAATGAGAAATTCCAATGCATCATTCGTTCTGCTGAAGAAGGCAGACCGTTTATGTAACTATAATGATTTCTGGAGGTATCAAAATTTTCTGATAGAATGAATATATTTCTTCAAGGCAAACCCCCCCCCCCCCCCACTTTCTGATGTTGTAAAGGGAGAGATGTCAGAAGTACAGTGAATCGCTGTTTGATCATTTTCCATTGTAACCTAGTCACTAATGAACAACTGAAATGTCCTCATATGAAGTTTTTCACTCATTCTGTTAGAAGAAGCCTGAACCTTTAAAAATAAATGGAATATTGTATGATTTTTTTTAAAATCCCACCACGGCAAATGATGAAATTTGAAAACAATAAAATAAATCTGGAATCAAAGGTTAATAATGACCAAGAATCCATTGGCAAATGTTCGAAAAACCCACTAACGTCCTTTTGGGAAGGAAACTGCCATCTTTACCTGGTCTGGCCTACATGAGACTCCAGACTCACAGCAATGTGGCCTACTCTTAAACTGCCCTCAGGCGCAATTAGTGACAAGCAATAAATGATGGCCTAGCCAGCAAAATCCAATCCTGTAAATGAATAAAAAATAAAATGTTGGGTAGAAAAGCTAGGATTCACCCTGTTCTTGTCACCAGTGGTGATTCTTAGGTTTAGGTGCTGCCTTCAGTTGAGAAATAATCAACAAAAGCCCTTACTGTTGCAGACAGGGATGGGGTGAGATGGCATGTTTATGGGATTCGCTGTTGAGAGTGGATCATGTTGTTCACATCACTGAGTAAAATACATTTCCATTTCTGACTGGAAAGGATTGGAGGGAGGCTACTTCTAATCTCCCATCCTACCACTTTTCTTACTCTTCAAAGCTGCTCAGCTAGCACATTCCCCTCTCTCAGTAACCTCTCTGTGGTGAAGGAGGTCCCCACGGTTGGCAGTGGAGAGAACAGGCAGCTAAGGTCTCTCTGAGAGCGAAGAAGGGCTCTCAGCAAGCATTCAGCAAAGACTGTTATACTGTTAAATGTTTTGCTTTATTTTTCTAGTTTACATTAAGAAGGACTCTAATGTTAACTCTCATCTTGTTTCTTTATTTTCTACTTATTCTATGAAGGTTTGTAATGCTCAACTTTTAAAACTTTGCTCCTTTTAGATTAGATTCCATATAGTGAGTAAACAGGCCCTTTGGCCCAACCAGTACGCACCAACCCTCCAAGAGTAACCCACCAACCCTCCAAGAGTAACCCACCCAGACCCATTTCCCCCTTACTAATGCAACTAACACTATGGGCAATTTAGCGTGGCCAATTCACCTGACCTGCACATCTTTGGACTGTGAGAGGAAATCAGAGCACCCAGAGGAATCCGACACAGACACGGGGAGAATGTGCAAACTCCACACAGACAGTTGCCCGAGGCTGGGAATCGAATCTAGGTCCCTGGTGCTGTGAGACAGCAGTGCTAGCCACTGAGCCACTGTGTCACCCATTATTACATAGTACCTGATTTTTTTTGTACCTAGCTACTTTTGTAACTAAGCTGGTGTCGCGTATGACATAAGACACTTTTCACTTGACTCCTGTACTTGAGAACATGTGACAATAAAATCTAAATCTAAACACTCCTTCTTGTACCTCCTAGCAGGTAATGTCTTAAACATTGTGTGTTCTTATATGGAGTGCCCGAGTATAAAAAGAAATAGTTTGTTTCAATTGCTCCACTCCTTTTATGTTCCACAGAAGACACCACTTGACTCCTCTTAAGTTGCTACATTGATTGTCAAAAATTTTAATTCCAATATTTCTGATAAGGCATATCAACAAAGCTTTTCATTTTGCACTCATTAGGGCAAATGTGAGCACACTAACATCCAATCATTACACTACAGGAAAAAGGAATGCTGATCATTATGGAAATAGCAATAGATAACGAGCCCTCCTGGGTAATTCAGGAAAGCTGCCAGGCTTGAACATATTTGTAGAGAACGTTTTCTTGTGAATGGATGAATGAATATCATTTCTTGCGGATGTAAATGAAGCATGTTAGTGCAGCAATCAGCACACTCAAAGTTGCTCAGCAAGTGCTGCCAAGTCATGGGTGCACATGGTAGCCATTTTGTTTTGAGTTTTGAAGCAAGAGCTGTTTGAGTGCAGTCTGTACTCCCTCTATTATGAATAGCTTGTTTCTCATATTCAATTACAGGGGTGTGCAGCCTATATACTTGGAATTACACGAACCCTGAAATTCATTTTGACTGTTGCTCAATTGTATGAGAGGCAGGACCTCTTTTTTGTATTTTTGTATCCTGTTAATGAACCAGTGAGCACTGTTTACAAAATGGTGCAGTCATTTGAAATTTGGTATTCTTGAGTTTGTCCTGATGTATGCAATGGAATAGCTTCAATAATATGTCTTTCTTTTTAGCAAGGTTCAAGTTCTAAACCTTCTATATCTTTCTCCCTTGCAAATTCATCTAACTTGCACTTATTCTATCTATGGAATTTCCACCTGCTAACCATCTATTAAAAGAAGAAATTTCCCCTGAATATCTGACTGGATTTATTTCTGATTATCTTATATTTCTGACCCCAATGTTCCTGTCAGAAAGTACAGACTAAGTTTCTATATTGAAGAAGAACTATTATTTATTACAAATAGATATATTCCAATCACACTTACACAATTATAAACTCTCGATGTATAGGTGTATTAGTTAGAACTCCAACCCCCTTCTAAATCAACCCAACACATAAATATTCAGACAGACCAAAAAACATTAGTGCTCTGGGTGGAGGGAAGGAAAAAGCAGTTCAATAGCACCAGTCCTCAGGATTTCATTGGGGAATTCCTTTTGCTTCCAATATGTTTCAGCTTTCTAATCTTTTTCTTCAGATTCTCTTGTCCTGTCATAAGAGGTGCAAAGGAACTGGTTCACCAGTTAGATGGTGGAAAACAAGTTTACAGCGTTTGGTGGGATGAAATAAACATTTTGTTTTAGTTTCAACATTTACCAGAGAGAGAGGCAGACAAACAGACCATCTATCCTTTCAACAGTCTGACGGCTTCTGCCAAAATTGTTCAAACCTACAAGCTGTTCAGCTACTCAAGAGCCAATCAGGTAGTTGTTATCAGGCTGATGCCCTTCAACATCTACAAAAGATCACAATGCCACAAACCAATAAGCAACCTGTTGTGGCTGAATCTTGTTTTGCGTGCAAACCCTTGTAACCAAGCCATTCACAAACACCTTCCCTCATTGCTTAGACAAAGCAACAGTGTAAAAACAACAATGAGTTTCAGCACCTTGCTTTTGGGAAGTTAGACAATTCCATCAGTCCTACAAGACATCCCTTTTCCTACTTCAATTCACAATAAAAAAATAATGTCAAACATAAAGATATTTATACTGAATGCATTCTGCCCACCTTGGTTAAGTCAGTGGATTGTTGTAAATTTCACAGCGTATTTTGGCGTGAGGTAGCGTACCTCTGAGTAGCAATGATAGACTGCAAGCTGCCACATGCTGAATAGGCTGGGGCTGAGGGGTGACCTTATGGAGAATTATAAAATCATAAGGGACATGGATAGGGTAAATTGATAACGTCTTATCCCTGGAGTGGGGGAGTCCAGAACTAGAGGGCACAGGTTAAGGTGAAAAGGGAAAGATGCAAAAGGGACCAAATGGACAACTTTTTTACACAGAGGGTGGTGCTTGTATGGAATGAGCTGCCAGAGGAACTGGTGAAGGCTGGTACAATTGCAACATTTAAAAGGCAACTGGATGGGTATATGAATAGGAAAGGTTTGGAGGGAAATGGGTCAAGTGCTGGCAGGTAGGACTAGATTGGGTTGGGATATCTGGTCGGCATGGGCGAGTTGGACTGAGGAGTCTGTTTCCGTGCTGTACATTTCTATGACTCTATGAAACAGTTTGTTGGCCGATGGACCCTGGAATCTATTCACTAAATCAGAAAATACTGTAGAATCTCATCTCTGTATCACACTCTGCTTCCTGCAAGGACTTTATTCCATTCTCCTAGTGTTTCCATCTCTGTCTCACCTCTTCCCAAATGGGTACCTCCAACAGGTCCCATCCCCCAACACCATTGACTTCTGCCCTCACCTTTTCCCCCTCCCTTTCAGGGTCCCCCTTTCTCCTCTATTTCCACCCCAGCAAGCTCCACATTTCAAGCATGATCCTTTACCATTTCTTACCAGCTCCCTCAAGTTTCTGCTACCAAGTATTCTTCAGACTGGAGGCCTGTGACCAGCGGTGTTCCACAGCAATCAGTGGTGGGTCCACTTTTGTTTGTCATTTATAAAAATAACTTTGATAAGGATATAGGAGGCACGGCTATTAAGTTTATGGGTGACACCAAAACTGGTGGTATTGTGGCCAGTGAAGAAGGATAACTAAGAGATTTTGATCAATTAGATCAATGGGCTGAGGAGTGGCAGGTGGAATTTAATTTGGATAAGTGTGAGGTATTGCATTTTGGTAAAACGAACAAGAGCAGGACTCATATAATTAATGGTAGATCCCTGGGGAGTGTTGTCGAACAGAGAGATGCAGGGGTTCAGGTAAATAATTCTTTGGAATTTGTGTCACAGGTTGACAGAGTGGTTAAGAAGGTGTTTACCACGCTTGCCTTCATTGTTCAGATTTTTGTGTGTAGGGTTTGGGACGTCATGTTTAAGTTGTTCAGGGCTTCTGGGACATTGTGTCCTGTTCCGGCACCCTGCTATATTGGAGAAGCTTCAGAAATGATTTATCGGGATGTTGCCAGGAACAAAGGGTTTGAGATAGAAAAGCAAGCTGGGAAGGCTGGGATATTTTTTCACTAGAGTACAGCAAGTTTAGGGTGACCTTACGGAGGTTTATAAAGTCATGAGGGATACAGCAAGGGTCTTTTCCAGAGAGG
>NW_025215054.1:34587-60725 GCF_004010195.1 Chiloscyllium plagiosum
GGCAATTTAGCATGGCCAATTCACCTAACCCGCACATCGGAGCACCCGGAGGAAACCCACGCAGACACGGGGAGAATGTGCAAACTCCAAACAGTCAGTCGCCTGAGTCGGGAATTGAACCCGGGTCTCTGGCGCTGTGAGGCAGCAGTGCTAACCACTGCGCCACTGTGCCGCCCACATTTAAGAGGCATTTGGATGGGTATATGAATAGGAAGGGTTTGGAAGGATATGGGCCGGGTGTTGGCAGGTGGGACTAGATTGGGTTGGGATATCTGGTCGGCATGGACAGGTTTGACCGAAGGGTCTGTTTCCATGCTGTACATCTATATGACTCCATGACTCTATGACTCTTACGTGTCAAGGCACCATCCTGATGTATGTCTTTCTCAGTTTCGGAATCTTTAAAACATTGGATTGTCATGTGCCTAATGATATTTAAAATTATAAGTAGGATGATATGGGATATAACTCTAGTAATTTCTATGGTTGCATCAAACTAACATTTGAAAGTGCTGATCGTGGGCTGCAGCATAATTCTGTCATTATCAGCCAAGATCAATCAGTTCAGCAGAGATCAACAATTTAACCTGGGAATGTCCTGTCTTGTGAGACTAGTGAATAGACTGTGAAATCTTTGGGATGTTGATTGTTACCTTGAAGTAAATAAAGTTGTGATGGTAGTGGATGGGAATGCAATGACAAGTATGAAGAAGACAACCACCTAATGAAGGAGCAGCACTCTGAAAGTTAATGCTTCAAATAAACCTGTTGGACTATAACCTGGTGTTGTGTGATTTTTAACAATGAAGATGATCAAATGTCCAGACTTCATGTGCCCTGTTATATACACAAAATAAACTTATTTTTATGCATGTCTGGCAATCTGATTTCTGATTCATTGTACTAAAAAGTTGAAATTTGATCTTAATTTATTAATGCAAATTGGAAGTTGTCTTCAGAATCAAAATTAAAGATAAAATTTGAAGGAACTAAAGAAGAGTGTGTATCCTGGGATGTTAGCTGCTTAGAATGATTGGGACAGGTAATGAACAGAAACTTCTGAAAGCAAACTTAACTCATGAGTGGTGACATCTGCCCTGCTAAGGAGACTTCTCTGCGTCTAAAGTAGATAATCCAGTAAGATTATGCTCTACTGTGAGAACAGACTTCATCCAATATTAAATATACTCCTTGCGTGAAAAGTTGAAATGTTGAAATGCTGAGGACATTCTACAAATGCATTGGACTACAGACTTTACAATAATAGAAAATAGACAAAGACAGTTATTCTAATCTCTTTAATCATTTAAAGTTTCATAGTTACACCCAATTTTATTAAAAATCTTAAGGATTGGCATTTCACTGCAATTATAGTAGATATTATTTTCAGCTCTTTACACTTTGCTCTTCATGCTATAATGATCACAAAATATTTCTGATCTTTATGTCTTTGTCCTATAATTTTCAGACTCCTTTTGGCTTTAGCAACTCTGATCCCTGGAAATTAGATAAGTCAAAAAACAGACTTCAAAAAGACAGGGAATGAATTGTCTAGATCTGCTGATCTATACCCATATGTACTGACAATATGCATAGATTTCCAGGTATTTACTCTACAGTCTTCCCCGAATTCCAAATTATATTATTTATTTTGTTTATGCAGCAGTTTAAGAAATTGGAACATCTACGTAGAGTCATAGAGATGTACAGCATGGAAACAGACCCTTCGGTCCAACACATCCATGCCGACCAGATATCCCAACCCAATCTAGTCCCAACTGCCAGCACCCGGCCCATATCCCTCCAAACCCTTTCTATTCATATGCCCAACCAAATGCCTCTTAAATGTTGCAACTGTACCAGCCTCCACCACTTCCTCTGGCAGCTCATTCCATATATGTACCACCCTCTGTGTGAAAGTTGCCCCTTAGGTCTCTTTTATATCTTTCCCCTCTCACCCTAAACCTATGCCCTCCAGTNNNTTCAAGTTTCACAACATCTTTCCGATAGGAAGGAGACCAGAATTGCATGCAATATTCGAAAAGTAGCCTAACCAATGTCCTGTACAGCCGCAACATGACCTCCCAACTCCTGTATTCAATCCTCTGACCAATAAAAGAAAGCATTCCAAACACCTTCTTCGCTATTCTATCTACCTGTGATTCCACTTTCAAGGAGCTATGAACCTGCACTCCAAGGTCTCTTTGTCAGCAACACTCCCATTATACCTTACCATTAAGTGTATAAGTCCTGCTAAGATTTGCTTTCCCAAAATGCAGCATCTCGCATTTATTTGAATTAAACTCCATCTGTCACTTCTCAGCCCATTGGTCCATCTGATCAAGATCCTATTGTAATCTGAGGTAACCTTCTTCGCTGTCCACTACACCTCCAATTTTGGTGTCATCTGCAAACTTACTAACTGTACCTCTTATGCTCACATCCAAATCATTTATGTAAATGACAAAAAGTAGAGGTTTTGACCATTCCAAAACTGTGTATCAGCAGCTAATATTAAATAACCTAATTTAATCTAGTCCACTCTTTTATAATGATTATTGCTTATATAAAGTTACACAAAAAAAAAAATGTCTGGTAACTGTTACAGGAACAGAATATTCATTGCAATGTGCATCTCTTCAAATACACAGTCTGTGAAAAGTGTACAATAATGAGAATGTACCAAAAGTCACCACGTAAGTGCATTAAGATACTGCACATGGGGATCCTGTGGAATTCCCATCATAGGAAATTCCAAAATAATTTCCCTGGAAACTGACTTTTCCTGTGGACAATTCCTCAATGCCTGGAACTGTCTGAAAGTCTCCATAAAAATCAAAGACTTTGGATGGCTCTGTTGAAATAAAGTAAAATAGTGACTCAAAAAATGTTAGACCATTAGATGCATAGACTAACTCCTGAGTATATATTCAATTAACCCCATACTTAACTCATACACACCCAACGACAACAGACCCTGACCTGACATGATAAAACCCAAACCCAACAAACCTTTCGGCTGGATTCAAATACCTTAGACCTGTATCCATTCTGCCCTGGACCCAATTTTTCCAGCCCACCACATCCTACCTGCTCCCAGACACACTGCACAGTTCCCCCACCTACTTACCAGGTGCTCTGGCACCCTACCCACCTGTCAACTTACCCTTCTGGGCACCTATGTGTGACCAATCTCGGACCCTTCGTCCAAATAGACTTCTAGATTTTTAAAAAATCAAATCCTTTCAGTCATGTTATGACACAACACAGGAGTAGATGGGACTTGAACCTAGCTCTCCTGGTCACAGACAGGGACACTACCACTGAACCATGAGGGTCCCTTCCATTCTTATATACTTACCCTTTGACAGCAGCTGTCAATGTTGCTACCAGGATCTTCAAATTTCAAATTTAAAACCATGGCAGCTGGTTGCTTGCAGAAGGAGCCATGGTGTGCCTTCCTCTTACAGTCTGTTACAAGAGAACTGTCAGAATGAAGGCTCTCTTCCACACTTCTGAGGGATACCCAATCAGAATCTCCTCACAGAAATAGTAAGCTCACTTCTCACATGAATCCATGTGAGATTGCCACTCCTCGGAAAATCTGACTGAATACCCCTCTTTTCAATGTAAATTAAATCAGGAATTATAAATGCAGATTTTTTTGATTTCTATCAAAGCACAATATTAATTGTTGATCAATAATAGTCAGGAGGCAGTGCAAAGCTGAAAGTTCACCGTAGACATTTAATGCTCTTGTACCAGCTGTAAATGGATATAGAACAGAACCTGATTCAAGAGCTGTGGTGATGGTGTCTGGACTGATCTCCCTGCTTCACTGCTTGCAAATGTTTCTATGGGAATCTATACGAATATAAAATCACCATTCAGCTGCTATGCCTGTCAACAGCGATGTCTGTTAAATACTGTATGCAGGCTGAAAAGCAGCGTGACAGTTCAACATCGCATTTGCTGCATTTCCATTGCAAAAAAAATTAATCTTTTGTGTAATCAATTATGAGAGATTAATACTTAAAAATATGCTGAAAATTGATTGCTATCTTCACTTTTATTTAAATAGTACTGTGGATTCCAATTATACACTATAATAAGCAAAAGAAATACTTTATAAGAAGATAAGTTTTAAAACATTTTTGTGAAGTGTGGAAATTATGGTCTCGATAGCTCATAACGATGTTCTGCAAGATAGTCTGTGATTCTTTTCAAAACCAGCATTCCAAATGTTATGCAGTAGTTACCATACAAAGGAGACGAAAACAAAATTCCACCAAACACCCCAACTTATTTCAGATGTAAGTTTAAGTATATCTTGGCTCTTCAGTGCTCTGCTCAAAAATACTGAAGTGTTTTAATTCTGTTTGATTATTTGAATAAGGAAGCAACACTTGAATGTCAAGTGTTAAAATATCTGTGATCTGTATTTTCTAAGAGACACCTGGTAACATTATGTGCATTTAACGATTATTTCTTTGCTTGTCTTCATTTAGATCTTGCAGCTGCTACTAAACCAAAATGCCACAGTGGATGCTTCAGATAGAAACCAGCTCACACCTTTGCACAGAGCTGCAGATAGTGGAACAGTTGCTGCTCAATTATTGTTGCAGTTTGGTGCTTTCGTTGACAGTAGAGATCTACTACAAATGACCCCTCTGCATCATGCTGCTTTCCAAGGTCATGTGACAGTGGCTGGAGCTCTAATTGAACATGGCGCTGATGTCCATGCCAGAAACTGGATGGATAAGACTCCTTTACATCTGGCTGCAGAGAAAGGCCACTGTCATATTGTACGGCTATTGATTAGTAATGGGGCTGATATGCTAGCCAAAACCAAGTGGAATGAAACAACAGCCAATCTCGCCATGGAGAGAAATCACCAAAAGGTTGTTAATGTCCTGAGACAACAAAGTATAAAACAATAAGAATGCATATTTAGATTATGAAGTGAATGGGCTATTTTTTACAAATAGAAATAAATGGCATATTCATATTTAGAGTTGCTGTGGCATCCCCAACACCAGCATGTTGTACAATTTTCAAACCCCACTCTCTGTCTTGTTGCTACTGGGAGAGGGGGTCTTGTTAACTTTAATCGTCCTTTCTGTAAAACCCATCCACAACAGTAAGGGTCAGAATAAAAGGTCAAACTTGATGAAGGGAAAGGAAATGGATCCTCTGTCTTTTGGAGACTGAGGATAGCAAAGGCAAAGAGGATAGTGAAGATAGTCAGTAAGTCAATGCAAAATCCAGTCCTGAATTTATGAACTAATATCCCTCTATTTTCCTCTGAATTGAGTGAACTCCATGCCCTCAGATCCAATCTTGACCTTGTTATTAAGTCTTCTGACAAGAGTGGTACTGTTGTTGTCTGGCATTCTGACCTCTGCATTATGGAGGCTAAGCACCAGCTCTCAGATACTTCCTCCTATCTCCCTTTGGACCATGACCCTACGATGGAACACCAGGCCACTGTGTCCACAACAGTCACCAATCTCATCTCATCTGGTCATCTCCCCCGATTGCCTCCAAATTTATAGTCTCCCAATCCTGCACAGCTACTTCTTTCCAAGAATCCACAAACACGAATGCATTGGCAGACCCATTGCTTCTGTCTGCTCCTGGTCCACAGAACTCCATCTCTTGCCACATCAACTCAATTTTCACCCCCCACCCGTGTCCAGTCCCTTCCCACTTACATCCATGTGTCTTCTGGCGCTTTATGCCAGTTTCAGAATTTCCAGTTTGAGACTCCAGCGCTTCCTCTTTACCATGAACATGCAATCACTTTAAACATCTGTCTCCCATCAGGATAGTCTCAGGGCTCACTGCTTCTTCCTGGAAAAAAAGTCCTGTACCATGCCCATCCACCTCCCCCATCCCACTCCATCCCACCCCCTCCTCCATCTGGCCAAACTTGTCATTTTGAACAACTTTGTCTTTAATTCCCCTCACTTTCTTCATGGCAAAGGAGTGGCCATGAGTACCCACATGGGCCCCGGTTTTGCCTGTCTCTTTGTGGGATACATGGAACATTCCTTGTTCCAGTTGGACTCTGGTCCCCATCCACAAATCTCACTCCAGTATATCGATGACATCATTGGTGCTGCTTCCCTCTCTCATCCTGAATTGAAAAAGTTTATCAAGTTTGCTTCCAATTTTCTCACCCATTCTCATCTTCACGTGGTCCATCTCTGACTCTTCCCTTCCCTTCCTCCACATGTGTTTCCTGTTCCAATCATAGGTTGGCCACCAATAATCAGTACAAACCCACTGACTCCTACAGTTAGATCCTCACAACCTGCTCCCTGTAAAGATTCTATTCCATTCTCCCAGTTTCTCCATCTCTATTACATCTGTTCTGATGATGCCAGCTTCTATAAGGGGGCCTCTGAAATGTCCACTTTCTTCCTCAACTTCCCCATCACTGTAATTGACAGGACCGTCAGCTATGTCCAACCCATCTCCTGCTCTTCAGCTCTAACCCCCAGCAAGTGTCCCCCACATAACAGACCTTGTCATCACATAGGCTGCTCCCACAAACAACCCATTGCCAAACACTAATGAGTCCCCATTTGCAGCTATTTGATATTCCCAGGCTGACCTTTACCCATTCCTTTGTCTGTCCAACTATTGTTCTCTCTCTCTGAATGCTCGCAGGCCTGCTGAGTTTCTCCAGCAATTTCTGTTTCTGTATGTGAGAGAAATAAAGGAATGGAGAGTGAGTGAGAAGGTGCTAATTTCCCACAGAACCAACTGTGACGGCTTCACATGGCTGTAGCAATGTGGAGCCAGAACCCCTTGACCCCTGCTATCTCCCGAGGTACATTTGTGGCAACCAATAAGTATGATGCTTAAGTCAACAGCCCTCATTTTCAGCATGAGCAATCATGTGCTTCACTGCAATTATCATTAAAGCTCACAATAGCTTCACTACAATCTGCAGAAGATCCTTGTCTGACAAGTAATAAGAATCACTCAAGTCCCCACCTTGATGGAAAGCCAGATTGTACTTGTGACTGCAATATGAAATAAAACAAATAGAATAAATATGGACTATTTTCTAGGCCTTAGCATTTGGGTTCTGGTGAAGAATCAATGGAGCCAAAATGTTAACTCTGCTTTCTTCTCACAAATGCTGCCAGACCTGCGGAGGTTTTGCAGCAATTTCTGGTTTTGTTTCAGATCTCCAGCTCCCACAGTCCCTTGGATTATTTTAGCATTTGAAGTGCATCTTTCCATCTATTAAGGTTTTCAGGATCTGATTGCTAACATTAGCGTAACCATCCCACTGCTGAGTAGGTGTCAGGCAATGATCATCTCCTAAGACGGTTGCCCCTGAGATTCAATGATATTACCATTTACCAACATGCTTTGCTAGTTTTAAGAGGGGTTTTAACCAATACTCATCTCAGCAAGGTAACAGGTATCATCAGGTTACATTTGGAGATGTACAAGTAAAGGTTGCATGTGTTGCTGATGATAGTTTCCTGTGGAACAAGGGCAGAAACTGAACAAGTGATGGAGGGTTTGGTCAAGAACACCAAAATACAAAAGATGCTGTCTCATTTACAGTAACTTGCTTAGAATGGTAAAAATGTGTGAAGTATTTACATATAGAATGAGACTATAGAACTTTAATAAGATTAATAAATAATTTCAAAATTATAGATATCTTCACACCAATGTTTTTCCATATCAAACCTGTACTTCATGCGTTTTATTGTTTTGTCTATAAACAGACAAAGTCTGTAAATGTTATGCCAAGGCCTGCACAACAGAAGATCATTTCTTTGACATTTTCAGTAGGAGAGACCAAAAAGTTTCAGTATGGAGTTCAATTACTAAAGAACACACAGGAAAGCTGTGTGCTCTTCACACATGACTTGCATGCTTCACATTTCCTGCCTACTATAGATGTGGTGCTGATTACGAAAGTGGTTCCTCAGAAGCTAATAATTCCAGTAATTTTCAACAGATACTCATTTATTTAAGCATTCAATGTGTTCATTAAAAAAATCAATTATTGAGAGAAAAATTGAATCAAAATATTTCAAACAAAACAAATTGCAGAAAGCATTTTTGGTGACGAGGGAGAGCCACCTGGTGGTCAGATTAGAATAACTATGTACAGTATTTGAATATTGGTATGAATGTTTAGGTTGTGTGTTACAACACCGGGTAAACCCGCCCCCACTTAATTTAAACCAGCAACACAAAAAAGATTTATCCATACAGTAATCTGTGAAAATTCAAGCTCAAGAACTATCCCAAAGGTCACTATTTAAAGTAAAAAATTAACAACTTCGTTTCTTAAGGAATAACAAAGGATAATTAACTAACAACTATTTACAACTCCTTTCTCTCACCTATCTTTTATCTTCCCCTTCTACAATAATAATCTAATAAAACCCCCAATTAAGATTTACCAAAAATTCAAATTTCAAAACTGGCCAGCTGTCGAATGTTCTCTTTATATCTTCCTTTGTCTTCTTTTCTTCTTCTTAGGGATTTCTGTTTCACAGGTCACTGATCGATAAAGGTACCTTTAAGAAAGATATTCTCTGGGCAGTCTGCATATGTTGGTGACTTGGCAGGCCTCCCTCAACTATTCAATTTTCCCCGTCATATATACCCAAAGCATTGGATTGTGTTATTGGCTTTTAATATTGTCAGTAGATTTTTTGGGGGATATAATTTAAACTGATTGGCCGCATTCAAATTTGTTTTTGTCTCCAGGCAACCAGCTACTCTAGCTGCTGGTCCAAAAGGTTTCATTGTATCTTGTTTAGAACACATGGTACTGTCAGATAGTTCTGCTAGCTTTTAACTCTCTTAAAGGTACAGTACACCTTACATCTTCATAACACCTCCCTGCTTAAGAAAAAAATGAACCATCAGAATGAAAAGCTTTCTTTTTTTTTCAATTCTTTAAACACAGTACCCTAATATACCGATAACTTTAACCTAAGTTCACTTTAACTTCGTCCCATCTAACTGTATATATCTATACAACATTAAATATAAATCTCATCTAAACTTTATCCATTAAATCCACGATAATGCATCTGCGATTACATTCTTACGATCCGTAACATGTACGATTTTTAAATTAGAAGTCTGTAACATAAGACTCCAACAAAACAGTCTCATATTCTTGTCTTTAAAGCGTTCTAAGAATGTAAGAGGATTGTGATCCGCGTACACAACCGTCTCCGACGCATTGTTCGTGACATACACAGTACAATGTTGTAAGGCCAGTACCAAACTCAATAGTTCCTTTTCGATCGTGGAGTATTTCCTTTGGTGGATGTTGATCTTCTTTGAAAAGTAACCAACTGGCAGTTCAATCCCATCCTCATCTCCCTGTCGGAGTACAGCTCCAACTCCAATGTCACTAGCATTAATGGTGACTTTAAAAGGATTTGAAAAGTTTGGTGTAGCTAAAACTGGTTTGGTGGTTAATATTGATTCCAAATGGTCGAATGCCTCCTGGCATTGTTCTATCCAATGAAACTTTGTGTTCTTCTTCAGCAAATCAGTTAACAGTGCCACTACACTGCTGAAGTTTGGAACAAACTTCCGATAAAATCCGCTGAGTCCTAAGAATCGAAGCACCTCTTTCTTTGAGGTTGGTGGTGGAAATTCCTCGATGGCCTTAGTCTTTGCATTCCGTGGGGTCATCCTTCCATGACCGATGTTATGTCCTAAGAACATCACCTCTGCTTTCACAAATTCAATTTTATTTACGTTTGCTTCTTGTAGTCGTTCAAAGAGCTCTGCCAGCTGTACTTTGTGATCTTTCCTGGACTCACTAAAGATCACTACATCGTCCAAATTGACTGCATGGTTTGTTAATCCAGCCAAAACTCTGTTCGTGAGTCTTTGGCATGTGGTGGGTGTATTCTTCATTCCAAAGGGCATCACTTTAAACTGATATCGCCCATTTGGAGTTACAAATGCAGAAATTTCTTTTGCCATCTCTGATAAAGGTGCCTGCCAGCAACCACACATTAAGTCGACTTGGTGATGTAACTAGCTTATCCGACTTTCTCGATATGGTCCTCCAATCTAGGAACTGGATATGAGTCTGATTTTGTAACAGCGTTAATCTTTCAATAATCCACACAGAATCATTGAGTCCCGTCTGGTTTGGGAACTAAGATGATCGGCGAACTTCACTCACTCTGGTTTGGTTCGATGATGCATGGCCTCCAGCTCCATCTGGACCTGTCTGGCTTTGAAATGATTAAGCCAATAGGGGTATTGTTTTATCGGAGCAGTATTCCCTATATCTACTTCATGTACAATAGCATTAGTCCTCCCTATCCGGATTCTTATGTATGTCCTTATACTGCAGTAAAAAATCTTTCAACTGCATTCTTTGCTGCTGAGACAGATAGCTTACTAACCTATCCCACTCCTCATGGACTTTGTTAATCTATTTTGAGGTACCTCAAAATCCACATCACCTGGACTTGATTCCTCACTCTGCAGGGCAGTAACTAACAGCTGTTTCTCCAGTTCTTTCTCTCTAGTATAAAATGGCTTCAACACGTGCACATGATATACCTGATACCTTTTTTTCTATCTAGTATCTTTACTAGATAGTTCACCTGACTCAACTTTTTCTCAATTTGATAGGGACTACTAAACCTGGCTTTGGAGGGATCTCCTATTACTGGTAACAATACTAACACGTTATCCCCCTCAGGAAAACATCCGAGTCTCAGAGTTTTTACCTGCCATCTGCTTCATTCTACACTGTGCCCTCTTTAGGTGCTGTTTAGCTAACTCACCTACACTATTTAATCTCTCCCTCACCTCTGATACATAATCTAAGTGTGAAATCTCCAACTTTGGTCCTGTCAATTTTTCTTTAATTAATTTCAAATGGCCTCTCACTTCATACCTGAATATTAACTCGAAGGGACTGAACTGTATAGATTCACTTGGGGCATCTCTAATCCCAAACAATACAAATGGAATACATTTATTCCACTCATTCAGGTAATCCTGACAGTATGCTCTCAATGTGGTCTTCAAGGTCTAATGCCACCTCTCTAAAGCTGCCTGGGATTCAGGATGTTTGGATTTAAAGTGCTGTATACCTAAGCTATCCATCACCTCCTTAAACAGCCTAGCAGTAAAATTTGACCCTTGATCCGACTGAATCTCTCTGGGTAGCCCATACTGAGTGAAGAAAGCTACTAAGTTTTCTCCTACTTTTTTTACCTTGATACTCCAGAATGGAATTGCCTCCGGAAATCTGCTAGAAATATCCATTATGGTTAACAAGTCTGGTTCCCACTTTTAGTTCTCAGGAGGGGACCTACACAGTCAATTATAACCTGCATGAAAGGTTCTTCAAATGAGGGAATTGGCAACAAAGATGCTGGTTTTATTACTGCCTCTAGCTTACCTATCATTTGGCATGTATGACACATTCGGCACAGCATCCTTGTGCATTCCAGGCCAACAAAAATGTTTCTGTACCTTACGTGAGTCTTTCATACCCCAAGGTGACCTCCTACAGGTAGTTCATGTGCTACCCATAACACCTTCTGTCTGTGTGCTAACGGCAACACAATCTGGTGCACGTTGGCCCATTTCTCCTCTGCACTAACCTGCCATGGCCTCCATTTCTGTCTTAGGATTCTATCTTTCAGATGATAACCCTCTGGAATATTCTCTGCCTCCTTTTTAGAGTACGCATCCACATATATATATTTTATTGTCTTGTTTTGCTGTTGCAAGTCTCTTAGCCTTTCAGGAATGAACACTTTTGTCTGACTGTCTGCCTGTTCAGGTTTTTCCTGATCCATTACATCAAATAGAGTATCTGCTAACTGAACCTCAACTCCTTCATTTCCTCTTTATTTCTCACTTCACGCTGTGACTTATCATAGAGGGATATGGTTACCACAATCTGGGAAAATACCAGGATATTTCTGTTTTAACTCCCCAGTTTCAAGTCATGTCTATGACTTGAATTAAAGGAGGGCCTGTGTAGCCCTCTGGAGCAGCTATTGCAGCCTGCTTCTGGGTTCCCACCTTAAATCTGTTGATTTATCCTCGGTTGCACTGGAGAAAGACGGGAAAATGCCTGTTGGCCTCATTAACCTGTCCTCAATAAAGGTTGGACACAGCACCTGCTAAAATGGCCAATGCTAGGTACATGGTTAGGAAACAAGCAAAAAACAACCAGCATAGTTACTTTGAAATGATCTACTTTTCAGTCCTAAGTCACAACATTTTCCCTTAGTGACTATACTGTGCATGTCATCGTTTCCTATGGGGACTTTGAAAAAATTTAAAATCAGTACACTGATATTCAGGTATACTTGAGGTTGCTTTTAAGATTAAATTTCTAATTTATAGCTTTTTGGGGAGATGTTCTCTGTTGTAATGTGGCTTTTTGAGAGGAGTCTGGGGATTGAAGCAAAATGGCTACAACATCAACTTGGAGTGAAGAGAGCCTGTGAACTTAAGAGATGTTTTATTACATTAAAATTACTGTATAATATCAATTTGTAATATTGCCATCCAGTATCAATTGCAGAGCACAAAGGAGACATTCAAGCCCTACAGATTGGCAGAACCACAAGGCTGATCCCTACCAAGGGGCAAACCAGTTAATAAACAGTAATACTTGGAAATCAGCATAATCATATCGGTCCTCCATTTTTAAGTATACAAGGTGAGTTGGACCAGTATGTCTCATTCCCCACCTGCACATTACAATCTGACAAAGAAGTGACAGAGGTATGAAAGCATCCATGACAATGGAATAGTTCAATGAAGAATATTGTTGAAATTAAATTGCTGAGGTTTCATCAATCTATCTTTATAACTTAGAATATTTGATCCTACCTGGATGGAAAACCCAGTAAAACTGGAAAATGATACATAATTATGACAAACCAGCAGAGAGAAGACAAACATAAAATTCTTGATCTGATTTAGTAAACTATTTTCCCAAGTGTTTACTAGAAACAGACCATTCTAATGCTGAAATATGAGAACTTTGGCATTTTGAGTTTGATTAATCAAATATGTAATTGATTTGTTCTAGGAGTCAGACAGCTGCTATGCTGGGAACAGGTGTCGACTTGTGAAAAGCCTCACTTGCACACGGTGCCTTGGGCACAGACTAAGCTGCAAAAGTGAGGCAGGAAAGCACAATTCGTACACCCTTGGGCCACACCAAAGCTGGGCTTGTTGATGGGCACCATAGGCAAACCACATACAAAAGGCCTACGCCGCTTCTGCATTGGCTGTCTGAAGATGAGGAGCAGATTCTGTGCAGATGTTGACTGACTTTTTCAGTGTTCCCAGCAGTTTCGTTTTACTTTCATCGAAAAAAGAGCCAATCAAATAAAAGGTACTCCACTATTATTTGCAACGGGTCTTGATTTCTGTTGGGTCTCAAATTTTGGTTTGCAACGTATTCATTCATGCAGGAAATGAATTAAAGCACTGTTAACACTGTGCTTGATCTTGTTTTCAGTGACTGGAGTTAGCCTGCATTACTAGGCGTTCATTTATAGGACCATATAGTTCCATTGATACACCCACAGGCAGCGGGCAACAGTCTCTGGATTCCAGGAAAACACGTGCTAGTGTCATTTCGCAGCGCGCCAGCCAATACGCATCGACCAGTGCGTCACAATGGAGGAACTGTCGCTGACGTCAGCCCGGCGGCGCGCGCTGGCGAAATGAGTTCCGGGCCTCGCTCCCTCCGCAGTGGTGAAGTGATCAGAGACTTTCCCGAAATTACGTCACGGCATTTCCCCGTCACTATTGCGAAACCTGGAGAGTCACCTCATGTAGTTGGAATTTGTGATAAATGGAACAAATCAGAAGCGCGATCCCGTCAGTTGGGCGTCTATGAGGTGGATTTCAAGGCGTCTTCCTGGTTGGTTTTAGGTGTTTTGTGGAGATCTATATTCCGAGGATCGTTGATACAGCACTTTGTCCTGTCCGGAGGTGGTGTTGGGCGCCGCGCACTGCGCCTGCTCCTTTTCTTCCCCATTTTATTTTTTTGTTCGAGACAAGATGGCGGCGGGTGAGGGGATTCTGATCGGAGACAAGGTTTATTCGGCCGTCTTCCTCACCATCGACAACTCCCTCATCCCCGAGGAGAAGCTCTCACCCACGCCGTCTATGCAGGATGGCCTGGACCTGGAGGTGGAGACTGACCTGCGGATCCTGGGCTGTGAACTGATCCAGTCGGCCGGGATCCTGCTGCGTTTACCGCAGGTGGGTGGCCGGCTGGGTAATGCGGCCTCGGGCTCAGGCTCAGGCCGCGACGCGGAGGCCGCGCTTTATCCTCGTCTCCGGTCGCTAACGCTCTCCCGTTTTCTGTGTTCTCCCCGCCCGCAGGTGGCCATGGCGACAGCTCAGGTTCTCTTCCAGCGTTTCTTCTTCTCCAAGTCCTTCGTCAAACACAGTTTCGAGGTGAGTCCCGCGGGCGGGCCCCTTGGCCTGTGGGGGAGGAGGGGGGTCCGCTTGGGCTGGGCCGGGCCCGCTTGGGCTGGGCCGGGCCGCTCCGATCACTTCCGCTCTTTGGTTTGAATTCGATCGTTTCAGCCCAGCTCCGAGCGAACCCTGTGGGAAATGGAGGCCAGTCATTTCCTCCAAAATGGAAGTGATTTGCCGTTCAACGGGGAGAGGCACCATCCCCCCCCCCCAATTGGATCACTATTTCAAATTCCAAACGTTATCCGAAAATGTGTGGAGTTGGACTCTGTGTTAAGGTTAGGCTTGAGGTGAAATATGTTTAACGCTTCAAATTCTTGTTTTAAACGTCAGCAATGATTATTAGCGATGCAGTTAAATTTGATTGTGAGCTTGCTTAACTCTTTATTGCCTTCATAACGTAACCTCAGCGGTCTTGTCTGGCAAATTGTGTTTCTGCAATTTTCAATTGATGTCTACATTAGTTACTTGGAGTGGGTTTTACTGAGTTTAAATTTTCCATCACAATTTGTGAAGAGGTGCTTCTAATCTCATGCTTTCCTGCCCTAAATTCACTTCTGGACACCTAAGTTAGGAATAGAGCTGAAAGGGGGAAAATGCACTCTGCTTGAGGGGGTGATGAGGATAGATTCAATTTTCATGCCAAAGGTAACAACTAGGGTATGAGACAAGCTGAATTGCTGTTAGTGAGCTAATGATCTCTGCATTAATCATTGATCCTCTGATTTTAATCATAAAATCTCAATGTAGACAGTAGAAAATGTTTGTCTGCACTTTACCTCTCATTGGAAGAGGCTAATTTGTTCTTCACTCTTCTGATGCTGAGCTAAGCACTGGCTTCAGTAAACTACGAGTATTTATAGATGCCTTTGTCCCACTTCCTCAAACGTCCAGTTTTGTGGTTTAAGAAAAAGGTTCACATTGCCTTATGTTGTGAAGAGAGCAAAATGTACTAGTTGATATCTGGATGCCTAAACATCCATTTGCCTTTGAGAGATGGCCTAAAAGGATCATTTTCAGTGATATGCAATTTCTATTGCAAAGTAATCCACTGACTGAGAAATTAATATCCTGGACAATTTAGCTGATAAGCAAAATGATTTCTTTTCAGATTGTTGCAATGGCTTGTATCAATCTTGCATCTAAAATAGAAGAAGCACCTCGTCGTGTGAGAGATGTGATAAATGTATTCCACCATTTGCGTCAGCTAAGAGGCAAAAGGTAAGCCCTTGTCTTCAAGTCCAGTATTTTTTAATGTTCAAAAAGCATTCCTTAGCTTGACCAAGCTTTCAGGGTACCTCCTAATCACTTTGTATCTGATTTTCTTCAGTGTTGACCAAGTGGGGAAAGTAGTGATGTAATCAGTCATACATATCAGCAGAGTCGGTGCTGAAAGAGCAGGTCCTATTTCATTGTTACTATACTTGATCACAGTGACAAGTTTTGGGGAAGGATGAACAGGAAGAACTTATTACTGTCCAGTTATTCCTGTTGGAGTATGTTTGGGACTGGCATTAAGATTACGGGCAAGTAGCTTGCTAATGATTGTTACCTGAGCTGTGGGTAACGCATAGTTACTTGTGTAGTGCAAGTGATTTCTGTAATCCTTGAACACAAATTGGAGCAAGCATGAACTCAGAACAAAAATAACAATGGTTTGTCTGGTCAAAGGAAATTTTGTAATTTTGGATTGGGAATAAAATATTAGCACATTTAGTACAAATGAGAAAGTATAAGCTGGGAAGTCATAATAGATTTTACATTCGTACTGCATGTTAAGTTCATAGCTGCTGCACATCAATTGAAGTTAAAGGGGGATATTTATCTTTTGCCATAATATTCTGAAATAAGTTGGGCAAGAATGATGTATCGTTGTGAATTGAACTTTGTTCTATTGTGATTAGGTATAATTGCTTTTAGCACTATATAGGAGTGTTGCTGTTGGAGGGAGACTGGGTTTCCTTCTGAAGATTGCACTCTTTTTGTATAGTATCAACAGTTCCCAATCTAAAGTATGGGTTCTGCCACTGGGACCTTGAATTTTGTTATAACAATGTGAGTGCAAGGAGGGAACAGACAGACATTGGTTTCTTTGTAACCGAGACTGAAACACCAGATATAAAGGTACCTTCACTTAGCTTGCAAAATTGCTGGCTGAAATATGACCGTTTTGAGAATTGGCCAAATAGATGAGAGGAAGTCCAGTGAAACAAACTGATAAGTCTGGATTTCATTGAAGTGTTCATAAGTCATGATGCAATATTCTGATGCTATTTCCCATCTCTGAAGAAGGCAGCCTGGAGACACTGGCAAAAAGGAAAACAACTAGAAAATGGGCAGTATGAGTCTGGGTGCAGAAGGGTATCAGACTTGAGTCTATTTAAAGTTGCTCTGAATGCATTACCACTGTACTCCTCTGCCCATGTATCAGAAAAACAAAAAATAATTTACAAATATTGACTTTCTCAAGTGTGAAGAGCTGTAAGAAATAATGCTGCATTGTGCGAATTTGTATATCTGTATAATTGAAGCTAGTGACATTTTTAATTCTGAAAATGTGTTGCTGGAAAAGCGCAGCAGGTCAGGCAGCATCCAGGGAACAGGAGAATCGACGTTTCGGGCATAAGCCCTTCAGGATTCTCCTGTTCCCTGGATGCTGCCTGACCTGCTGCGCTTTTCCAGCAACACATTTTCAGCTCTGATCTCCAGCATCTGCAGACCTCACTTTCTCCTCACATTTTTAATTCTGTAGAATTGTGTAAATGGAACAAGTGATGTCTTGTATAGTTGAAATTGAAAGGCTACATTTGATCAGAAGTTTAAATTTTACAACTGTTATGTCACTTTGCGGGGATGGGAAAGTGAATTCCCTTTTCACCACGTTTATTGACTAAGTGATGTAGCGGAATGAATTCTTCGTTTAGTCAAAAAAAGTGATTAACCACAATTTCACTGTAGCCTTAAGCAAAAGGCTATTGTAGAAAACTATTTGTCTTGAGTAACATGAATGTGAAAATTGTTCTCGGATTACTTCTTACTGTGATCGTTTTTACTAATGTGCATGAAGTTAAAATGCAATATTGACTTTTATTCTTTTTTCCCTTGCAACCAACCTAACAGCGACCAACTACATTTACCAAAGACTGGGTGATGTGGAATGGTACGTAAAGATGAAGCTGTCGACATGGCAACAGTGAAAATAAGAAGTGCCGTTTGGTCCCGATGGAGAACCAGTGCTCTTTGAACGGGTCACTGGAATCGGGGGCTTTGGAAGGTTGGGCACAACACCATTAAAACCTAGGAACTCCTGTACTTGGTTCTCAGCTTTTTGTCTTTGCTGTCCAGGTGGTACCATCACATTTTTGCCTTGGTTTTTTAGTTATATATTCTGAATGAGAGGGAGGTTAGTATGCTTCAGAAATATAAAGCTTGGAAACACCTTTTCTACTAACTTCTTAAAATGGCCTTTGAAAGACTGATTTAGTGAAGTCAGACCAATGTGCTTGCTTTACACACTAGGGTTTTAGTGCTTGCTTTTGAGAGTAAAGATTGAAATTGTAGACAGATAAGAATTTGACAGTTCTGTCATTCATCATACATGTGCTCTAGCTTTTGCACTTCTGTAGATGGGTTCATCTTGCTTTATGATTGAAGCAAAAAGTGTCCAAAATATGGCAAGTGGATTGTGCTTGGAATGTTAATCTTGTGAAGATTCTTTACTGTAATTGGCTTGTATATTTAATGCCAACTGGCAAGTTTTGACAAGTAGAGAGAGTCCAGCAGGGATCTGTGCAGGGGCCTCTGTTTTTACAATTGATATCAATGATTTGGATAAGGGAAGTGAAGGGATAGTAGTAGGTGACGCACTGAGTTAAGCAGCTGTTAGGTCATCAGAAAGATGCAGGTGGGCCAGGATTTAATGAGTGAGCAGTTGGGGTATAATCTGGAAAAATGTGAAGTAGTTTGGCAGGAAGAATAAAGCATGACATTACTTAAATAGTGAATAACTGCAGAATTCAGAGGTGCAGTACCTCAAAAGTTAGTTTGTAGGTACAGCATGTGATAAAGAAGGCGAGTGAAAAGCTGTTCTTTATTGCAAGACCAATTGAGCGTAAAAGTAAGGCTGTTATATTACAGTTGTATAGGACATTGATAAGACCACAACATCCATATTGTGGAATTTCGGTCTTTTTAAGAGCAAGTGTGAATGCACGGTAGTGCTTCAGAAGAAGTTTGTTCAGATTGATATTGTAAGTAGTGGGCCCTCTTACAGGAAAAGATTGAAGCAACTAGCCTTGTTTTCACTGGTTAAAAATCACAACATCAGGTTATAGTCCAACAGGTTTAACCTGGTGTTGTGATTTTTGACTTTGTACACTCCAGTCCAACACCGGTATCTCCAAATCCATTGTTTTCACTGGAATATAGAAGTATGAGGAGTAACTTTGAGGTATATAGGTACCAAATAGACCTGATCGTGGATGTAGAACAAATGTTTCCTACTATGTGTGAGTAATTAAGTTATCTTACACTGCCACCAAATTTACAAAGTGTCAGAACTGCAGAAAGGCTGTCCAGCAATGAAAACCCATAATGTGGAGAGGTATACCAGAATTTGCTGAATAATACCTGAATTGTATTATCTTAAAGATTTGTACTTAGTATTGCATCTCCGATTGTTGATAAAATCTTAACTGAGCCAATGAAGAAATGGTGCTAAATCAAACAGTGCTTAATTTCAAATTGGTAAGCCAGTGTATGGAAGATCCTATCAATAGGATAGGTAGAGTGGGAGCAATGAAGTGCTATATTAGTATTGTGGGAACAACTTAACCTATTCTCCTGAAAATGGTGGTAAGTAATGGTATAGAAACTTAAACGGCTGAAGATAGGAATGTCACTAAACTAGTTCCGACCAAAATTTAATGAACTATGATGCCAATCTTGTCTCTATTTTGGAAGATTATTTTCCCAGAGTATCTAACATTCTCAGTATTCATTGGTAAAATAGTATTTGTGGTGAGTCAGTTTGTAGTGTCCTTCATTACCAGTTTTATTTAAATGCATTATCTTTAGACTTGGATTTTAGTAATGTCTATACATCAGCACAGACATGTTGCATGGATTTAGAAAAAAAATCTTAATATTTCTAATCCAACACAAGAATGTAAACAGCATTTTAAGTGTCAGCATTTTTTCTGTTGGTTTCTCAGGACCATTTGGCAAACTGACTGTTTTGGAAAAGGTTGGGGGATAAGACAAGTATATGTATAGATGTATTTTCCATGCTCTTTAGGTGTATTTAAATCTACTTGAATGTATAACAGTTTTAAGACACGATATTGGAAATCATTTGCAATGTACATTAAAAGCACACAGAAATTAAAAGTTACACGTGTCCCACCAATTGTGGGAGGTTGCAATTACTGTGCAGCAGCTTAGCTTCCATTATAGATTGCACATTCCAAATTTGTATAAATGGAAAACTTTGCACTGGCAAGACAAAGCAAGCTGTTAAGATAGTGACTATTAGATGGGTGAATGTGCAACTGCTATTTAAAGTTGGTTTTAAAGCTTTCTGTTGCATATTTGCTGTGAATTTTTCATTTTCTTACTTCAGTTTTTGGGGAGTGAATCTGTGAATAATATCTCCAAGCCAGATCATCTTCAGGTAGTGATTTTTGATGAATTGGCTATGGAGACAAGTGAGACATTTGTAAACATTAATCTATAATCAGAAGAAGGAACTCAACCAAGCTGATACTTTTGTTTTTCCTCTTGCTTTTCTACCAAATCTATTTGTTGCAAATGCTGTCTTACTGAGCTCAGACTAGAATTACACCACAGGGCTGCTGGTGTGTATTTCTCAATGTTGCGCACACGTAGTAGTTTTCATCTGTCTTCAACATTAGACACATTAATTTAGTCAGGAAGAAATAATGTAAACTCATCAGTCTGGTGCAGATTGATTATGGAAATCTGGAATATCAGCTCCATATTGGTGACTGAGAAATAATTAAGTGACAGTACTACTTGGAAAATTGCGTATTGACCTGTGTAAATGTTGAACTGTTCGAAACAAGTCTGTAGTGAAACTGTTCATCTTGAAAAGTTAAATTGTGATAAACTTTGTTGCAGTTTAACAGTTTGTATCTGAAACTTGTTCAAACACTTGTCTTTATGAACTTAAATAATTGATAAGTGAATATTTGGAAAGTGAATCTAAGTTAAACTTCTAAAAGTCCAAACTAATGTCAATGGGACCAACTGCATATTCTATTAAGATTGCTCTTCACCGAATTATTTCTTTTACAAGTTATTGACTCGGAGTGCTTAGAATTAAATAGAATAGCTAGTCTGAGTATCCCTAAATAGCGGTTAGAAACTCATTTTGACAAGTGTTAATAGCAGTACTCACCTCTGCCTCCTTATAATTTCAGCTGGGGCAGAAGAGACTGAGTCACATTTCAGGGATAGAAGAAGCAACCTGCAGAGGAGTTATATAATGTAGAAATGTATGGGTCATTACATCATAAGCATTAGAAGAAAATTCAGTATTAACAAATGTTTCAGTGAGAACAACTTTCTAAGGCCTGGATTTCTAACTTGCTAATGTATGTAATCTTTTTGGTGGCTATTTCTGTTTAATAACTTTCCTGAGTGCCTTTGAATGTCGTGTCTTGATACTTTTTACTTTATCTCCTCATGTAGATTTTGGGCATAAGTTTATAAAATGTAATTTTCCTGACCTGTAATATTTCGTTACCAACCGAAATGTTGCTGCTTGGACAGAGTGCATTAATGAGACTTCTCTGAAATCTGCTAATGCTATTTGGCTGCTGATTATTCTTCCTAATATGCTAGCCTGGAAAAGTCAGTTTAGATTCACTGACCATTCAACTTGTAACTTTAAAATTAGTTTGGTACTGATTTAAGATTTTAGTGCATACGAATACATCCTAGCATTAAAGTTCCTCACAAGACTGTGAAGATTCTTTGTTTAGAGGTAGAAGGCTGATAGTGTTACAGAATCTGCAGGAAATAAGATGCTAAAATTACATCCAAAGTAGTGATGCACCTAATAGATCTGTGGGGCTAAGACGGGTATAAAATGTGGTTGTTGCAATTTAAGGCCTGGAATGTTGACCTCAGAGCAGATATATTTGAGTCTTTGAATAAATCCTGAACTTTACCATAGCCACATGTTGAATTGCCATGGTACTTAAATTGAGCATGCCTTGTCTGCAAACTCAATTGAATCAAACACAGTTTTAAGTTAACTTCCTTAAAAAACCAAACATAAGCTATTTGGCCCATGGCTAGTGTATTGCGTCAGTGTGGAGCTCTATTTGGTATAACGGTACTCGCTGTTAACTGTTTTAAACTAACTTTTTAATAGTATGATTGAAAAGAACAACAATAAGCCTTAAAGTCAACAAATGCACCTCTACATCATGTAAATTTGAAGTTAGGCAGGTACAGCTTGTAGGTGAACAGATACATTTTTAAAAAGTGACTTGGAAACATTTGGTCAAAAAATACACAGTTGATTTTCTTGGGAGCAACCATGGAGTGAATGATGCAGCAAATCGTGTGCAAACAAAATAAAAACAGCATTCTCAATTTGAAGTGTTTTACAAATATGTATTTTCTGCTGTTTAAGATGACAACATTGGAAAAAAAGATTTCTGGTTGTGTATTTTTTGAGCAGATTGGCATCAGAAGAAAGAACAGCAGCATAAAGTTAAGTAAAGAGATTATGATCAGGATGACGTCTGCATTGTGCACTTGAATTGCATTCTAATTGGCAGGTCTTCAACGATTTGATATTTATTGTACCATATGAGTATGGTGTTGATTAAAATATGAAAATTAAGAAAATGCAAGTGGTTTAGTTTTGAATTTATTTAGATATACTGTGTAATTCTCAGTAATTGGTTACAAAAATTACTAACCACCAATCAATTTTAATAGTATTATTTTATTAGGTAGGCCCTACTACTTGAGCATATTATTTCCCTCGTTGCTGGTGGTAACAGCAAATCAGGCTGTTCAGCATATTTGCTGCGTAATTTTCAGTTTGAAATGGACAGCACAAGACCAAGGCTTTGGAGGCAGTTACAGGAGTTTCTTCTGATGGTTGGTTGGAAAGGAAAAAGTCCCTTTTGTTTTTAAGGAGTATTAGAAGTACAAACTAATTGCAAGTGTTTCTGTTTTAGACTGCAAATAGTTTTAATTTTTTTAAACCAGGACTCCAACACCACTGATACTTGACCAAAACTACATTAACACCAAAAACCAAGTGATCAAAGCAGAAAGACGAGTACTAAAGGAATTGGGATTTTGCGTTCATGTAAAGCATCCACACAAGGTAAACTGGTAGATATTTAATTTTTCTTTAATACAACTAGAAGTGTAAGATTTAAAAAAAAATAACTTCTCCCCCCCTTCCCCTTCTTTCTAGATAATCTTTATGTATCTTCAAGTGCTTGAGTGTGAAAGGAATCAAACACTTGTGCAAACAGCTTGGTAAGTTGCTTCTTTGACTTTGTAGAGCCATGGAAACTGTATGTGGAATTGAAATAATGTGTTTAAGATTTGTAATGTATATCAAATTTAAAAAGCTAAAATGTTTACAGTTGGTATTCTAACTTTTGTATCTATACAGAACTGGGTGCATAATTCAGTGTAACGAATCATATTTTCAATGGTGAACATTTGTACTATAAATTTATGAACATGGTACCATAATTTCTGCATACTGTTTTCATGGCTTGTTTGTTCAGTGTCACAAAGGAGAGCTCAATTTAACTTTGTTCTTTTTTCTACTCTTTTTAATTAAAGGGTAGTCCATGATGGTAAGTCATAGAACTCAAAGAACTCTGCCCTCTGAACTGCTTCTCAACTTCATGACCTAAGGATGGCCTTTGATTGGCTACCCCTTCAGCCAATCCAGTGCAAGCTCTCATCCGAGACAGCTATTCACTGAAGTAGTCACAAAACATCTGGCAACGTCTTCTAGTTCTGGCGGGGTTTTGAAGGATTTGTATTGACTTCTGGATATTCATCACGTACTTTCAGTAATTTAGATTATATATCTAATGTTTCTAGTCTTGAGTATTAGAATGTGAAATTTTAAAGCATGTTGAAGGGAAGGACCTAAATCACGTTATATGCTACAGCATACTCAAAATATTTAACTGGTACAGATAGAAAGATTTGACCGCATTCTTATTACTGCTAGTTTTAAACTGTTTACAGGCTGCAATCTAAACTTGATTAGACCTTCCAACCAAGAATTCTGGTTGTTTCCTATATGAATGTAAATTTAGCTCACTGCTTGAGCTATGTCTGGGTGGAGGGGAAGCCCATATGGCTAGGGGAGTTTGACAAATGAAATTTCTAATACAATTGCTCCTAATGTTTTTAATTCATCTGTCACCTTTTAATTATTTAACATAGTTTGTAAGTTGATAAATTATTTCTTCACTAGTTTCCTTGTCTGACAAATGGGAGGTGCTATCGAAGCTACTTGTCTTGCATTCAACAAAAGATAACAAAATTTCAAAGGGAATAGCCATTTACACCGTGAGACAACATATGGCATATGTTGTAAAGTTGGCCTTATCAAAACCTTCCAAATGGAGAATAAGCCATTTGCTTACCATGATTATGTGATGTTGAAACTTGGATGCTTTAAAACAGTCTTCGTTTATCACAGTGAGATAATTGCTCACTGAGTATCATGCAAGTTAATGACTGCGATTCTGGCTGCTGTGTTTTAGACTTGTCAAGTCTACGTCAAATTACTCTGTGCGGATGAGAAACTTGAAGCAGGTGTAACTGACAGGTGATGTTAGTCATTTTACGTAATATCGATATGAGTGATATTCTCTAACAGCATACTGCTGTCAAGTCAGAAATGTTTTGCCTAGAACAAGGAAAATTGAGTTTCGGTATGATGCCAGTTACATGGATCAGGTATATCAATTACAGGTAGATCGTATCAAGCAGCGCACCCCTTCAGTAGACTATTGACCATACTCCACCAGCGTGTGCTTGCAAAACTGAATAGTGTCCAACTTAAGATGTGATTATCCATTTGGGCAACACATCAATCCTAAGTGTGTCAAGAATTGCACTAACAACCAATTACATATTGAATTCCACAAGCAATATGGCTCACCTATATTTGCTTGAAACTACATAAGTTTATATGCAGGGTTTGACCATCTGAATGTAAACTAAGTGATGATTACAGTCCCCTGGTGCATTCTACAGGGCAGTACCTCAACCAATAGGTTCATTTGCCAATTGCTTAACAACCTATTTGACAGTATCATAGAATCCCTGCAGTGTGGAACAAGGCCATTTGACCGTCTGAATGGTACTCCTTCAAACCCAGTGCCCTGGTCTGTACCGACAATGCTGCATTTACCCAGTCCAGTCTTCCTAATCTGCACTACTTTGGGCAGTCAGGGAACTAGAGCAACTGGCAAAAGCCCACGCAGGTGTGGTAAGCTTACAAACTCCATTCAGACGGTCACCCAAGGCTGGAATTGAACCTGAATCCCTGGCACTGAGGCAGCACTACTAACCACTAAAACTTGTGCTACCCTTAAATCGTTACTCCAGTTGGTATTTTATCTGTCCTGATGTATACAAAATGAAAAGCTTTATGGTCATGACTTTCTGACAAAGATCATGTTCTGCGCAGCAAAGTGATTAATTCCCCCTACCCCCCCAATTATGTACAATTTGCCCAGTATTAGTGTTGAATGTAGTATAAAAAATGTATGCTGGTGAACAGCATTCTCTCAATCTTAACAGACCTTTTGTTTTTGCTGCTACACTTTCCTAAATGGTAATTCAGGTAATAAATTGTGATTTAACCTTTCCCTTGGTATGATTGATCCCAATTGATTGAAGGTGTATTTTCAATTAATAAAGTTTTGCTTGAGGTCGCAAGTGTTGCCATTATGATCATTGTAAACAATACAAATTAATTAATATTTAAAAGTTAAATTTAATATTATTACAATAATCTCAATCCATAATTTAAGCTAATCAAGCCATGTCAACTTTCTGTAGGCAGAATGCATACTGCGGATTTACATTGCACCGATGTAACAAACAATACATGTTCAGGTCACAGCCATGATCAATGGTTAACATGAGCATTGAGTAGCAGGTAAAGTGGTAGTCTTAAAAGAAAACCTGTGCTTAGACAATGTGAAATGTAAGAAATGGGCTTGTGCAGTATAAGGCTAAACATAGATTGTGGGACAAAGTTGTGGACATTGAAACAGAGAGCTTCCTGTCTGTGTTGTCATATCAGACCAAAGCTAGCAGTTGTCTTCTGCTTTTAAAATGTTTAGAACAAGGCCTTTCAGTTCTGTAGCTGTGATGTAGTCAGCATCTTCATCCCCTCTGCTTTTATTGTATACTCTGGGTAATTGCAATGACCGAAGCTTATGGCCTAGTTTGTTAAAGCTGGTCACTTTACAAATCTTGTTATACCACAGTTTCTAATGAATACTTGCAATAGATCTGCTAGATGAGTCTTGATGGCGTTTTTATCTTTTACAATAGTACGCTTTTGGAGATAAAGTGAAGGCCTTTCGAACTCTGTAGTCCTTTCT
>NW_025215055.1:0-839 GCF_004010195.1 Chiloscyllium plagiosum
TTGTAAAAGAGCACTTGTATTTATTTATTTTCAGTGTACTTGATACTATTTACAGCTACAACCATTTTATAAAGCTGCTGAGCAAAATAAAAGCTTCATTTACAATAAATGTTAATGTTAATATGAGGAATTCCTGTGTTGGAAAATACAATCCACTACAGTCACACATTGCAACATAAAATATATCCAAAGAGATGCAAACTAAATTTTAAAACTTTCTGTTCCATCAAACACTAGATCAGGAACAGCGGAGGTTAGGTGGACAGTAAAAGTTCCTCTCTGCTTTTTCAATAAGCAGAGCTTATAAATAGCACGGACCTCAGCTTTAATATCAAAAAATGTCCCCCTCCTGCAGCAATTCAACATCTTTTCACCCCTGCACCATTTCTAATGAGCATTTGTTAGCAATGAAAACCTAGTCAATGTGGGAATTCACTTTAACTAGGATCAAAACTATCTAAAATCCATGCACATAAACTCTATGTAAGACAAAACAAAGCAGAAGCTCATTCTCATCAGCTTGGCTAGATCACATCTCAGATGTTTTTTTATTCACTGCAGTGTGCACATCCTTCCAAATCCCAGCAATAATGATCTGGATTGGAAAGCCGATCCTTTGGTTAAAGATCATCCAATTCCATTGTATTTGTGACCAGAGTATGGTAACTTCACCAACATATATAATAAGTAAATTATTCAAATATGGCTGGTCAATAGGCAGTGGAAGATATCTCAAATATAAATTTATCTGCAAACATGTTGATATCAATATATCTAACTATAGCTTAAATTTGTAAGGAGAGAAAAGACGTTTCGAGTCTAACTGACCCTTTGTCAAA
>NW_025215055.1:1129-7682 GCF_004010195.1 Chiloscyllium plagiosum
ATCCACATTCAACTCCATTTGCCATTTCTTGGCCCACTTCCTCAGCTGATTAAGATCCTGCTGCAATGTTTGACAACCTTCCTCACTGTGCACGATACCACATTATTTATTGTCATCTACAATCTTAATAATCATGCCTTCTACATTCAAAATTAAACCATTATACATAAAACAAACAGGAATGGTCCATGCACCGAATACTGAGGCACTCCACTAGTGACAGACATCCAGTCCGACAAGCATCCTTCCACTATAACTCTCTGCTTCCTACCATCAAGACAATTTTGTATCTAATTTGCCCTGTTCCCACTCAATTCCATGCAATCTAACCTTCCAGAGCAGCGTACCATGAGAACCCTTATTGAACGCCTTGCTGAAATCAATTGGACTACATATATCACCCTGCCCTCGTCAACGTTTCTGGTCACTTTTCATCAAACAACTCGAATAAATGTGTCAGCAATGATCTCCCATACACAAAACCGTGCAGACTGCTCCTAATCATACCCTGCCTTTCCAAATGTATGTTTATCTTATCTTTCAGAACCTTCTCAAGTACCTTACCAACTACAGATGTTTGGTTTACTGGTCTATAGTTCCCAGGTTTTTCTTTGTAGCCCTTTTTGAAGAAGAGCACAGCATTCCCTGTCTTCCAGTCATCCGGGACCTCACCCATGGCCAGCGATGATGCAAACATATCAGCCAGGCCGCCGCAATCTCTTTTCTGTCCTCTTGAAATGTTCTTGGATATACCTGTTTCCAGAAATATTGCAAAGTCTGAAGCAAAAGTCAATTTCTTTACGGTAAAAACACCCAAGAGCGAGAAAGTGACTGAATGATGGTTGACATAACAAATGAAAGATTATATTAATCATATGAAGTGACTTCAGAAGAATTCCAGACATTGTGGAACCCTGAGAAATGTCAGAAATTTGCAGTCCAGAAAAGGAGGGCCATGAAACTGATAAGGAAATCAAAAAGCGAACATGCTTGATAACAAACAGGAACACAAAGACTGCATACATCTACATATGTATTTCAAAGGAAACAAAATAGAAGCAAGGTCAAATGTGGATATTTGTAATCGGGAGAGGAGATGTTATTGTGGAGAACAGGGAAATGGCCAAGAAAATAACCAGTTACTTTGCATCTGTCTTCATGGAGGAAGATCCAGAAAATCACCCAGTAATACCAAGTGATCATATAGGACTTGTGGAACTAAAGACACAAAGTCAATTCATATTAGTAACAAGGTAATACTTGAACATGGAGCTGGATGGACCATTGCTATGTCTAACGAAACAGATGTAATTCATTTCAAAGCGTCAGAAATAAATCATCAATAGAAGTATTAATTGCATTGTCGATGACTGTCTTTTATTTTCCTGTACATTCGTGAGGCTGGAAAGCCAGTGTAGATAAATGGAAGGTAATAAACGTGATCCAAGCATGGTAGGTAGATGAATGTAATGGATCCAGGCATCTAGACACGGAAAAAGTGATACTGTGAAGAAATGCAGACCAATTAACTTGACACCTGTAGAGAAACGTTTGGAATCTATGAGACAGGATGCGATATTGGATATTTAGAAATTAACAGCAACATTGGAGAGAATCAGTACACATTTCTGAAAGGAAATCACACTTCATAACTTCGGACTCTTTGAAGGGTATTTGGAAGAATATATGTAAGTGGAAAGTTAAGTTGGGTTCACCTTCAATGAAAGGAATCAGAATATCGATGCAATAAAATGCTGAAGTAGTTTCATATAGTATTGGTGAGACTGTGCCTGGAATATTGTGTGCAGGGTTGGTCAGACTGTACCTGGAGTATTGTGTACAGTTTTGCTGAGACTGCATCTGGAATATTGTGTACAGTTTTGGTGACCTAATCTGAGAAAGAATATATTGACCACAGAGGAATTGCAATGGACATTCTTCAGATTCGTCCTTCAGATGGCGAGATTGTCTGATGCAGAAACTCGGCCCGTGTTCTCTCGGGTTTCACAGAATGAGAGGTGACTGCAGTGAAATTTAGAAAATTCACTAAACATATGACAAGGTGGAAATAATCAGGATGATTTTCTGGCTGTCTACTCTACATTTCAGGCAACTAATGGCAGGATAAGGGACAGGCATATTTAAGACAGTAATAAGGAGGAAATTCTTGACTCGGAGAGGACTGACTAATACAGGGGCATGGCAACCTGCTGGCACGGCAAGTTTAGGAAGAATCCCCAGGGATTCAACAAGTGTGTCATGTCGAACAGAATAACCAGGGAAGAGGTAGAAGTCATTAGTGACTTGCCAAGTTGCATCTAAATCAACTTTTGTGGTAGGAGTCAGAGGGTGATGGTAGAAGCCTGTTGGTGTGACTGGAGGCCGGTGTCTAATGGTGCACCATAGGGATCAATGTTGTGAACCTTATTATTTGTGATTCGGAGGTGCCTGTGTTGGACTGGGGTGGACAAATTTAAAACTCATGCACACCAGGTTTATTCGGAGGCACGAGCTTTCAAAGCGCACAACCACCTGATGACAGAGCAACACTTCAAAAGCTGGTGCCGCCGAATAAACCTGTTGGACTATCACCTGATGTTGTGTGATATATAACCTTATTATTTGTGGTATTCATAAATGGTGCATCTGTAAATATGGACGAGGGGTGGGGAGAGTATGATAACTAAGTTTGTGTTTGATACAACGAATGACCGGTTGGTTGGCAATGAGGAGGAAGGTCTTATATTACAGGAAGATACAGATGGAATGGTCAGATGGACAGATCAATAGCAGATGGAATGCAACCTTGATAAAAATGAGGTGATGCACTTTGGAAGAAGGAACCAGACAGCGGAGTACTCAGTGAATGGCAGCACACGAGGGAGCTCAGAGGGAGCTTCTCCACACATCCCTGAATGTGACTGGACAGGTTTATACACAAGTTGAGAAAGCAAAGGGGAGCGTAAGCATAGCTTTCATTCAACGAGGCACAGATGAAAAGAGCTCTGCAGAACTTTGGTTAGGCCAAGATGGAATACTGTGTGTAGTTCTGGGAGCCACATTCCAGGAAGGATGTGATTGTACTGGAGGGGGTTGCAGAGGAGATTCACCAGCATGGAGCATATCAGCTATGGAGAGAGGCTGGATAAGCTCGGGTTGTTTACATTGGAGTTGAAAATGTGTTACTCGAAAAGTGCAGCAGGTCTGGCAGCATCCATGGAGCAGGAGAATCAGACGTTTCGGGCATGAGCCCGTCTTCAGGAAGAAGGGTTCGTGCCTGAAATGTCGATTCTCCTGCTCCTTGGATGTTGCCTGACCTGCTGCGCTTTTCTAGCAACACATTTTCAGCTCGGATCTCCAGCATCTGCAGTCCTCACTTTCTCCTTGTTTACATTGGAGCAGAGAAGGCTGAGGGGGGTGTGATTCAGAAGGAAGATTATGAGGGACATGGACAGGGTGGATATACAACAGCTGTTCCTTTTAGTCAGAGGGAGAAGAACAAAGGGAGCACATTCTTAAAGTAAAGGGTTTGAGATTTAGAGGGGACTTGAGGATCATATTTCACCCAGAGGGTTTTGAGGTCTGGAATGCACTACCGAAGAGGGAGTTGTCACGGGTAATCTCACATTTGTTACTTGGACGACCACTTGAATTGTCATAGCGTTCCCAGCTATGGGGCTCGTGAAGAAAAGTGGGGCTAGTGTGTGTATTTCTGATGTATTTTTGATGAGCACATTTTTGTGCAAGGGCACTCACTGAGAAGCTTAAGACAGGAATTGATGGGTTTCAGGACACTCTATATGCACAAGGGTAATAAGAGTGAACTTGTAATAGCTTCAAAAAGTACATCAATGTCAACATTAAGGGAAAAAAAGTGCAGGTTTGTTACCATTCTCCATTCTTTGTTGGAGAATGGAGAAGAGGGAAATGGCAGAACTATGCAGCAAATATTTCAGTTATGTCTTCACATAAGAAAACAAAACAAAAATCAATCTGCCCAGCAACACAAGGAAAGCTTAATCTGATGAGAGAGAAAAAAGGGAGTAGAATACAATTAGCAAATAAACGTTATGGAGAAAGTACTTTAACTGAAAGTAATGGGCTGAGACAAAGGCAACAGAGATTTATCAAATGGGAATCATATTTGGGAACCTGACTTTTAGCATAACTATGGAGAAGCAATCAATGCAATACGATTGGATTTTCAGGAAGATTTTTGATAAAGCCCCAAACCTACTATGCAAATTCGAATTCTATGGGACTGGGGCTAACAGAAGGGCATGGTTTTAGAATGGGAGAGCAAACAGGAATCAGTGAGTAGGAATAAATCGATTTTTCTTTACAGCAGAGGACTCGGGTGTGTAGCAGAATTCAGTGTTTGGGCCATAGCTATTTCAAATACACACCAAACGTTTGTTAGAGGAAATCAAACGTAATATTTCCAAGCTTGCTGATGTCACGAATCGATGTCGGATTATGAGTGCGTGAGGAGGATGTAAAAGTAGCTCCAAGGTAATTGAGGCAGGTGGAGTGTCTGTGCAAATACGGGGCAATGAAGAGCAATGACGTTGTACCCTTTGATGCGAAAAAGAGAACGGTAGCCTATCAATTGAAAAGGTTGGAAAATGTTACGCTATAAAGGGACTTATGATTCTTTTCGTTTCATTCTTCACCGACCTCCGCCATCTATACAGGGCAGTGAGTTCTCAAGCCAGAAGAAAATACTGGGAATGGCATTGGGACACTTACCAGTGTACATAGACCCACAGTTGGGTAGCTGTAACATTGAAAAGGAGCTGAACCTCCCTGTACACAAGTCGCTGAAAGTAATTATTTACAGCAACAGAATGCAGTTAGGAAGGTAAATGGTGTTTTAGACCTTCATTGCAGGGGGATTTGTGTCCAGGTGTCAGGTTGTCTTACTACAGCTGTACAGGCCCTTGATGAGACCCCATCTCGAACATTCTGCAGTATTATGTGCAGTTTTGGTCTCCTTACCTAATAAAGGACAATGCTGACGTTCCAGGACAGTAGTGAAGGATGACCAAACTGATCTCTGGGATGACAGGCTTGTTGTGGGAGCAGAGGTTCGGTCGACCGAACCTATATTCCATGTGCTTTAGCAAAATATAGCAGTGAAATGTATAAAACTCTGACAGCGTGAGACAGATTACAAGCAGGGATGATAATTGTGAAGACATTTCAGGGACCATTGAAGAGTTTATCACATGTCTGTGCGTCTGGAGTCACGTTTATGCCCGACCAGGAAAGCACAGGAGATTTACTTCCTGAAACTACATTGGAGAAGAGAACTGATATTTACAATCGACATTGGCTTCAGGGTAACTATTACTGACACCAGATTTTGTGTCTCAACATTTTATTAATTGTTTTTAACTTCCACCAGCTGCCAGAGCATTATCATTGTCTGGATTAGTAATCCAATGACATTTCCACAATAGCACCTTCTCCACATGGGGACCTATCAGAAACCACACTGAACAGGTTATTTCTGTGCTGCTTGACAGCTCTGTCAAAAAGAACTCTCACCAATTTGACTATCGTGATTGTACTGAGGGCGTGGTAATTGGTCAGTTTTTCATTATTCTTCTCTTAAGGGAGTAGACATAGCTGAGTAATTTTCCACATTGCCAGGGAGATGTCAGAGTTGGAGCTGGAATGAAACCGCTTCCCCAGGCACACGGCCTGTTGTGCAGCTCAAGTCTTCAGTCGTGTTGCAGGAATGGGGTCAGGGCCCATTGCCTTTGTTGTATCTACTGTGTTCAGCTTCTTCATCTCACATGCAGTGAATCAAATTAGAACATAGAACATAGAAGAAAACAGCGCAGTACAAGCCCTTTGGCCCTCGATGTTGCGCCGATCCAAGCCCACCTAACTTACCCTAGCCCACTATCCTCCATATGCCTATCCAATGCCCGCTTAAATGCCCATAAATAGGGAGAGTCCACCACTGCTACTGGCAGGGTATTCCATGAACTCACGACTCGCTGAGTAAAGAATCAACCCCTAACATATGTCCTATGCCTACCACCCCTTAATTTAATCTATGCCCCCTCGTAATAGCTGACTCCATACGTGGAAAAAGGTTCTCATGCTCAACACTATCTAAACCCCAATCATCTTGTACACCTCTATCAAGTCACCCCTAAACCTTCTTTTCTCCAATGAAAACAGCCCCAAGTGCCTCAGCCTTTCATCATACGATCTTCCTACCATCCCAACTTCCTGGTAAACCTCCTCTGCACCCGTTCCAGTGCCTCCACATCCTACTGATTGTATGGCGACCAAAACTGCACGCAATCCTCCAGATGCGGCCGCACCAGAGTCCTAGACAACTGCAACATGACCTCAGGACTCTGGAACTCAATTCCTCCATCAATAAAAGCCCGTTCGCCATATGCCTTCTTCACAGCACTATTTACCTGGGTGGCAACTTTCAAAGATCTGTGTACATGGACACCAAGATCCCTCTGCTCATGCACACTACCAAGTATCCGACCATTAGCCCAGTACCCCATCTTTCTGTTATTCT
>NW_025215055.1:10091-22328 GCF_004010195.1 Chiloscyllium plagiosum
CCTGGAACCTGCCACAGCCAATCCTGTCCCTGTTCTACCCATGTCTCCGTAATAGCCACAACATCGAAGTCCCAGGTACCAACCCACGCTGCAAGTTCACCTACCTTATTTCGTATTCTTCTTTCATTGAAGTATACACACTTCAAGCCACTTTCCTGTTTCGAGGCACTGTCCTTTGAGATTAATGCCATGTTCCTAACCTCCCTACACTCCAGGTCCTACACCCTAAAGCTACAGTCTAGGTTCCCATGCCCCTGCAGAATTAGTTGGTTGAAGACTGACATCTGTGATTCTCTGGGCAACATGGCGAGGGTGAGGTTGGTCATGTACTCAACACTTCTGGCTGAGGACTGTACAGATACTAATCCTTGTCTTTTACACTGATGTGCAAGGCTGTTCCGTTATTTATGATGGAAATGTTTGTGGAGCCCTTTCCTCTGTCGTTTGTTTAATCGTCCATCACCATTTGTGACTGAATGTGGCAGGACTGCAGAGCTTCCATCAGATCTGTTGGTCAAGTCAGGTAGCTTTAATGGGTTAGCATCAGGTTTAGGTTCACGTGGTTCTGACCCTGACATGTTCATCCACACTCGTCACTGAGCCATAGATCGTGTTGATGGTAATGGCAGACTGAAGGATTATCCTCGGCAAAAAGGTTACAGGTTGTGGTTGAACGCAGGTGTTCTTCTCCTGCTGCTGGGGTTTATAGCACTGTTTGAAAACGCAGTTTCGAGCTGCAATATCTGCAATGCAATTCTGCTGTCTATTCCTCAATTCTCACTGAGACCTATTCACCCATCAGCCCTGTATTCAGAGACCAACTCTAGTTTCTGATGTAGGAATACTTCCTTCTTCTAAAATTCTCATTATGCTGAGGGTCTCTCCCCGGGTCGTGCTTTCAATCTGACACATTCCACAAAAGCATTTAACTGATTTTAATTCAACTGTTTATTTCATCTGAATCTTTTCCTTCATTAATGCCATCTTCGGTCTTAAAGTGAATGTATTTCCTTCTGTTTCTCTCCCTGACCATGATTAAGAGCTCGGTCGTGTCAGTGAAGCCAGCCTTATGTCGTTCCAGAGCCAATGAAGTCTCTGGATTCTCAATAATCTTCACCACATTGTATGTTTTCTCGTTTGGTTTGATGCTGTCCCTTATTTGCCTTATCATTCATGGCCTCCTTGTTCTCGCATGAGTATGTTTCATCTTCTTTCGGATGAATTTCATTTTGTTCCGAATTATCCCCAGAAACTCCTGCGATTGCTGCTCCATGGTCTTCCCTGCTCGGCTTCTCTTCCAATTAACTCTGGCCAGCTCCTCCCGAATGTCTTTGTAGTTAAATTGCTCAATTATAATCACATTACATCAAGGAAAGAGCAATAGATATAAACCGAAAGAAGGAGTTTTGAGAGATGGGACACAAAGAATAATTGGTGGATTTCTTAACTCGATACAAAGAGAGAACGAGAGATAGGATGTAGATGTGAAGATAAGAAAAATGAGAAAACTAGATTACTGAAAGAATTAGATATACATCCCTCAATGTTTTGGCATTGCTGTGTGCTTTGGTCCTTTGTACAGTGCATTTACAACAGAGGAATATGTTCAAATGCTGGGTCTGATACCAGAATATTTCTTTCCAATAATATGACAGACAGTAGTTTTGGAAAGACCCAGCAGGCCAATATATTGAATTCCTGGTAGAAAGGGGATTAACTGAAATAAGTTGGGATACATTAAGCAAGATTTATAACACACATCCTGATAAGAATGAGAGGCAAGACTAAGGAATCCCAGATAAAGGGGGAACTTTGAGAGAAGGGGAACATATAACTTCAGATGAGGATCAAATAATGCTTTAATGCTTTATAAATGTTATACATCATGTGCACTATTTTTCGTTAACTGTGGCTCCATTGTTCATTCATAATGTGTTGTACACATATGAACAATCTTCCTTATCTGAACACACACTGATTAAACAGTGTATATGAAATCATTTTTCCACCATTTCAAACTGTCCTGTTGTCGTGCTACCAGGATACATGAACACCAACTGGCCACCAAAAGACATGACCCACTATCACTAGTTTCCATACATACAGACAAAGAAGGACACCACTTTGACTGGGACTGCACACACATTGTAGGAAAGGCGAAACAAAGACACGCACGAAAGTTCGTAGAGGTATGGCATTCTAACCAGAAGTACATTAAGAACCACATCAATTTCGATCCTATCTACTTTCCCTTGAAAAAAAAGAACTGGAAATGACATCACTCAACTTAAGAAACCAAAATCTATAAATGGAGAGCCGGGACATACCACCAGTGGGTCACCGGAGACTCTAACTGATTATGTTACCTAGTCATGGTAAAAAAAACATCTGAAAACACACCTCCAAGCTCAGCGAGTCAACCTACATACTTATAAATTGCTATTTTTTCTTTTAATAGTTGAATTTGGGACTTCTCTGTCACTCATGTTTTAACAGATTACGAGGCAAGGTGAGCTTTTCTGGGTGTGTGGTTTTAATTAACAGAGGGGTTCGACATCGACATCATAACAGCTTTAGGGCTTGTCGTATGGGATTAGGACAGATATTAACAGATTTGGGGTACCAGAGGTCCCAGCAGATTCCATCACTTCGCAGTTAGTGACCTAGACCTTCAAATAAAGCAGGAGAGAAAATTTATTTAATTTTGTATCCTTGTGGTTGGTTAAATTAAAAGAAATGGCTTTTAACGTTACTAAAGAATTTCTGGGGATTGAAGATGATTCCCAAATTTGCCACGTAAGTTTAGAAAGACAGAGGAAGGGCATACTTTTAAAATTAACAAGTAGATTAGAATTGGATTTCACCAGGGACAAAAGGAAAACTGAAATTGTAATGGAGTTGGTCAAGCACTTCAGTGTATCAGTTTACTGCAGTCGAGTGAGAAAAAAAACTTCAATTGCAAATGTGGCAATTGACCTTAGAAGATAAGGAAAGAGACAGAAAGAGAGAGAGAGAAAAGAGAAAGAAAAAGAGAGGAAAAAGAAAGAGAGAGAATTTGAAATTCAGAAGTTGGAAATTACGTAAGGAAGTTAAATTAACAGGATGAAGATAAAGGGAGGATGTAGGGATGTATACAATTATGTTAATATATTGACATATTTCGGTGAGAAAAATGTCAAAACCGTTTTGATTTCATTCGAAAAATTGACTCGGCAGATGGTATGTCCAGTGAACTTGTGGGTAATGCTCGTTCAGCCTAAGCTGGTGGGCACAGCTGGTGATGTATGTGCAGCGCTATCAGATGAGGTATAAACAGATTATGCAGATGTCAAACACGCTGTTTTGAGTGCTTATGAATTGGTACGAGAAGCATATAAATGGAAGTTCAGAAATATAGAGATGGAACCAGATCAGAGTTATGTTGAGTTTGAAAGAATTAAACACAGTAATTTTGATAGATGGGTGACGGCCTTAAATATGGATAAGCCCTGTGAGGCACGAAGGAAGATTATTCTGCCAGAGGTGTTTAAGAACTCACTTCCAGAGATGGTAAGAATTCATGTGAATGTATAGAAAGTTCAAGAAGTGAGTAGCGTGGCAGAAATGGCAGGTAAATATGCATTGGTCCATGAGATGAAATTTAGCTTCTGGGAGGATTTTCATCCTATGACGGATAGAAATTGGGAGAAGGGGAGTTCCTGCACTGCAAAACATAAAGTAAAGCACTCTGAGGATACTTTACCACAGATGAAGAAAGGAGTCCAAGGAGGTTGAAAGTTGTTCTCACTATTAGTGAGTGGAACGCATAAAATATACCGATGGTTTAAGAAGGGCACAGGGAAAAGGTGTTTTCACTGCAGCAAGCTGGGACACACAGTACTGGGCATTGAATGAAGATATTTTGGGAAAAGATGTGGTAAAAGAGGCTAAGCCAGTGGCATTAGTGAAATTGGTAAAGGAGACCCCAAGTAGAGCCGATGAGCTGCAGATGAGTGCACAGCTGAGGCAGGGTCTGGGTATGGAGGCTGTGCCTGATCTCTATAAAGAATTCGCCTCTGTGGATAAACTTTACTCAGAAAGGACGGCGGGGTGGGGGGAAACAAGAGGTTACAATTTCCGAGATATGGGATCTGCTCAGTCTCTAATAGCAGAGAAATGAGATGCAGGAAAAGCACAACAGATCAGGCAGCATCCAAACAGCAGGACAATCGAATATCAGGCATAAAACTATATCAGGAATGTGGTGGGGGGGACAAGGGGGCTGAAAGATAAATAGGAGGGTAGGAGCTGGGCTGGCGGGAGGGTCACTGGGAAGGTGATTGGATGATGTAGTTGGGAGTGATAGTGATATGTCGGAGGTGAGGGTGGAGTCGATAGGTTGGAAGGAAGATGTAAAGTCTTCTATTTATTTCTTAGCCCCCTTTCCTCTCTCTTGCCCCCACATTCCTGGTGAAGGACTTGTGCCTGAAACGTCAACTCTTCTACCTCTTGGATGCTGTCTGACCTGATGTGCTTTTCCAGCGCCACATTTTTCAACTCGGATCTCCAGCATCTGCAGACCTCGCTTTTTCTCAGCCTCTAATAGTAAGAGATAGAAGTATTTTCACTCTTCCTGACATGGTGATAATCTGTGGAATGGAGACAGAAATTAAGCATTCCCTTGTGTAACATCAGGTTGGAGTGCCAAATCAGGATTGAGGAAGTAACAGTGAGAGTGAGTGAGAGACTGTCCGTTCCAGGAATACAGTTTGTTCTTGAGAACAATTTAGTAGGAGCCAAGGTTAGAGAGGCACCCCTTGTGGTGGAGAAGCCAATGGCAGACTAGGGAACGGGAGTGTTAAAAGAAAAATAACGAGGAATTTTTCCAGGCTGTATAGTAACAAGATCCCATTGTCATAAGTTACAGCAGGAAGGAAAAACGAAAGAAAAAGACGAAGGAGCTGATGTGCAGTTACCTGACAACCTTTTTGATGTCATGGTGCAGGAAACAAAACATGAACAGGCAGAGGGTCAGGCAGAGGTGTTTAGTCCTGAAAGGCGAATGGAATTACAACCATATTCACACACAGAAAATGAATCAGAACATATTGTCAAGCGTTATTAATTTAAAGATAGAATCCTAAAATTAAAATGGAGACCACGACAGGTTAGTGCAGAAGGGAAATGGGCCGAAGTGCACCAGATTGTGTTACCGGTAGCATACAGTGTTATGGGTAGCACATGAACTAACTGCTGGCAGTCACCTAGGTGTACGGAAGACTTAGACCAATGTACAAAAGCATTTGTTGCGGCCTGGAATGCACAATGACATGGTTCATTTTTGTTGTACGTCATCCATGCCAAATGGTAGAAAAGTCACGGGCAGTATTAAAACCTGCACCTTTGTTACCAACTCTTGTATTCAAAGAACCTTTCACGTGGGTTATGATTAATTGTACAGCTCCCCTTTCTAAAATAAAAGTGGAAACCAATATTTGCTGAGCATGATAGAATTGTCTACCAGATTTCTAAAGGCAATTCCATTACGAAGTGTTAAGACAAAAAGGCAGATGAAGGAGTTGGTAGCTTTCTTTACTCGCTGTGGGCTGCCCAGAGAGATTCAGTCAGACCAAGGGTCTCATTTTACCGCTCAGCTGTTTAAGTAAATCATGGATAGCTGAGGCATACAGCACTTCAAATCAAGTGTGTCCCATTTTGAATCCCATGGAACCTTGGAAAGTTAGCATCAGACGCTGAAGATCATGTTAACAGCATACTGCCACGATTAAGTGAATGCTTGGGATAAAGGTATCCCTTTAAATTGATTGCCATTGGAGATGTCCTTAATAAATCGACTCAGTTTACTTCCTTTGAGTTAATATTCGTACATGAAGTGTGAGGTCCATTGAATTAATTAAATATAAATTGACTGGACCGAAGTTGGGGAGCTCACACTTGGATTATGTATGTGAGGTGAGGGAGAGATTAGACGGAGTAGCTGAGTTGGAGAAACAGCACCTGAAGAGGGCACAGCATAGAGTAAAGCAGGTGACAGATAAAAACTCTAAATCTTTGACGATTTCCTGTGAGGATGACGTGTTAGTATCGCCACCAGTGGTACGAAATCCCTTCAAAGCCAGGTTTAGTGGCCCCTTTCAAATTAAAAAAAAGTTGAGTCAGTTAAACTATCTGGTAAAGATACTGGATATGATAAAAATGTTATCGAGTGTGTCATGTGAATGAATAATGCTTCAGCCACATTTAAGACTCAGGAATAAAGTTGTGGCCAGATGAACAAATTATGCAGCTTATCTATCTCCCACGTTGCAGTTGGCACAGCATGTTGAACGATTACAAGAAACAAACTTGGTTAAAAAAAACTTAACGAAAACAGAATTCGTGAAGTTGGAGGTGATGTTCTTGGGACATCAAATTGGACATGGAAGGTTGATCCCTTGGAACACACAGACGAAGGACACTGAGGAACTTCCACGACCATCCTCGAAGAACGAAGTCCTTTGATTTTTGGAACTGAGTGGATTCTATCATAAGTTTGTTCCAAATGCCAGCAGCGTATTGGCACCACGGATGGATGTACTAACTAAGAACACAGAATTGTGGTGGACAGAACAAGGCCAGGAGGCATTTGAGAATTTTAAAGCAGGATTAATCACCGCACCAGTTTTAACTGCACCAAATATTTTGAAATCTCTTGAAAATTGTATCTGATGATCAGGATATAGCGGTCGTAGATGTATTGTTACAGAAAGATGATGATGGAATTGAATGGCTAATTGGCTACTTGTCGAAAAAACGCAATATCTACCAGAAAAAATACAAAATATCCATTATTAAAAAAGATTGATTTAGTTTCGTACACTCCTGACAATTTCTTAATGTTTATATGACAAACAAATTGTCGGAGACGGTTGTGGACAACAACGACAATCCTCTCAGACTTTTTGGGATATTTAAGACCAAAATATGAGACCATTTCATTGGAGTCTCATGTTACCCACTTTAAACTTACAAAATGCACATGCAGTGGGCCCGAAAAATGCGATAGCAGATGTGTTATTGTGGATTTAAAGGAAAAAGTGCAGATAAGGTTTGACTTATTCCAGTGTTATATATTTGTGCAGAATGGTATAACTGAGATTAATACTTTTGTATTTCATAGTAATGGGATTAAGAAGTAGAGGAAAAGAAATGAACCCATCTTTTGATGGTGCGTTTTATTTCTGAAGGGGAGAGTTGTTATGAAGCCGAAATCATGTCTGTTCACTTTAAGACAGAACAGGTTTTGCTGAATAGAAAATACAGCCACAGATGCCAGCTAAAGGTCAGACTGTTCCAAATGTACCAATTAGCTGGGAAACGGAAGCCTGAGTTTTGATTGCTGTTTTGACAGCAATTCAAATGCAATCAAGGAGTTGAAATAATACTCAGCATACCAGAAACCAAAGGAATTTGAATATTATTGTTTGTACGCCTGGAAATCAATCAAATTATGAGAATTATTGAATCATAGGAAGTACATAAACCTGGCAATTTGAACACTAGAGGGAGAGTCATGTCATCCAACAGCAGAGTAACTGCTGTAGAGCAGGAGTGCTAACTGACCATCTCAAACACTCTCTATCAAAGATACATGTTCATGTAAAACCTGCTTGCATAAAAAAATGATCCAGGAGATCAGCAGCTGGAAGAGTGAACACAGCGGGGAAGACTGGGTGCTCTTGAGATTGTAATGTTTAATATGTGAGTTGTTCGAACAGCATATTTTTACAGAGTTGGAGTCAGATAGTAAGTAGTTAAGACAAGCGGGACTTAGATTTGTGAATAGTTGTTGTTCAGTGTTCACTATTAAAGTTAAGAAACTAACTTGCAAATGTTTGTTTAAATAGTGGAATGTAGGAGATCTGTGTCACTCATACTTTAACAGATTATGAGGTGAGGCGAGCTATTCTGGGTAATTGGTGTTAATTAACAGTGGGGTTTGACTCCACCTTGTAAATCTTTGAGGAGAAAGTGAGGTCTGCAGATGCTGGAGATCAGAGATGGAAATGTGTTGCTGGAAAAGCGCAGCAGGTCAGGCAGCATCTAGGGAACAGGAGAATCGACGTTTCGGACATTAGCCCATTCCTGAAGAAGGGCTCATGCCCGAAACGTCGATTCTCCTGTTCCCTAGATGCTGCCTGACCTGCTGCGCTTTTCCAGCAACACATTTCCATCTCCACCTTGTAAATGTCCATCCACGCTAACCCCATTTCCCTGAAGTTGGCTCATATCCTTCCAGTCTTTTCCTATCCATATATTTATCCAAATGCTTTTGAAATGTTGTTAATGTACCCCCCTCAGCCACATCTGCTGGCAGCTCATCCACGTATCATCCTCTGTGTTAAAAAGTGGCCCCTCAGGTTCCCTTTTATTCCTTCCCCTTTAACCTTTAACTGATCCCCTCTCGTCCTAGATTTTCTAAACTGAGAACTTTCACTCTATCCATATCCCTCATGATCTTATACAGCTCTATAAGGTTCCCCCCTCAGTCTCCTCCACTCTAAAGAAAAGGTCCTAGCTTGTCCAATCTCTCCCTATAACTCAGACCATTGGGTCCTGGCAACGTCCTTGTAAGTTTCTTCTGCACTCTTTCTAATTTAATAGCATCCCCCCCATAACAAGGTGAAAAACTGAACACAATACTCCAAGTGCGGCCTGACCAAAGTCCTGTGTAACTGAAACATAAATTCCCAACTTCTATACTCAATGTCCTGCCTGATGAAGACCAGTATCTCAAATGCCTTTTTCACTGACCTGTCTACCTGTGACTCCACTCTCAGGGAACCGTGCAACTGAACGCCAAGGTCTCTCTGCCCACTACACCCCTTAAGACCCTCTCATTCACCATGAAACTCCTACCTTGATTTGAGTTTCCAAAATGCAAGACCTCACACATCTATATTAAATATCATTTGCCATTTCTTGGTCCACTTTCCCTCCTGATTAAGGTCCTGCTGCAATTTCGAATAATCTTCCTCACTGTTCACGCTACCAAATATTTTAGTGTCATCTGCAAACTTACTAATGTGCCTTGCACATTCTCAACCAAATCATAGATAATAAACAGCAATGGACCCAGCCTCCGGTCTGACAAGCATCCTTCCACTAAACACTCTTCTTCCTACCATCAAGCCAACTGTGTATCCAATTGGTCAGTCCCCCCAGCATTCTACGTGATGGAACCTTCCAGACCAGCCTGCCAGGTGGAAACTTATCAAAGGCCTTACCGAAATCCATAGAGACTACGTTTACTGCTCTGCCCTCATCAATCTTCTTTGTCACTTCACTAAAGGATTCTAACTACTTTGGGAAGCATAATGTCCCACTCACAAGTTTATGCTGACCGGTCTGAATCAAACCCTGTGTAAGTAATGGGTGCAGTGAATAGTATGCTGTCCTTCATTGTAAGATGATTCGAGAACATAAGTATAGCCATCTTCATGCTGTTGTAGAGCCTTGCTGAGAGAGTATTAGGGGCACTCTGCACATATTTGGTCTCCTTTGTAAGGAATTATCTCCTTACCACAGACACGGATGATTGTAACATGAGGATAGAGAAAACAAGCTGAGTGTTTAATCTATAGAACTGTGAGAGACGAAGAAACGGTGATGCTGAAACACGAGAAGTGGCAGCGATCACTTATTTCCAAAAGAGACATTGACAGGGAGAGAAATTCCATACTTTACCCAGGATTGATTGGTTTGATTTATTGCCAGGTGTACCTCAGTACAGGGGAAAACTTTATTTATGAGCAGTGGAGGCAGATCATAGTAAACATGGCCAGAGAGATCATAGGCTGGAAATAGGCTTATACAGAGTAAGGCATATGGTTTACACTAAGCAGGACGTGTACTCGACAAGATCAGCATTACTTGAACTTAGAGACTCCATTCATCAGTCTAATGTGACTTTCCTAATAGTTTATATGCCTAATTTAACTCTCCCCACATTACTGTGCAGTCAGCGTGTGAACCCATATTGAACGCCATGTTGCCCATCATCCCCAACAGCAGCCAAAATACCTTCCATCTGGAATAGGTCGCCATACTCACCAGCTTCCGCCCTGTATAGAGAACACCAGGCTGTCTTCGTGGAAATGAAATATGCCTTCTTGAGACTTCACACAAGACATATGGCTTCCCTGCTCACGCTAGAAAACCACGTTAAAGTCTCACGTGTGTATGATAAGCAACGGAGCCAGGAGGAACAACGTGGACTAGTCAGTCTGTGCAGCCTCTGCTCCACTTGGTCACCATGATAGAGCATCAATCTGGAGACAATGAGGACTGCCGATGCTGGAGATCAGAGTAGAGAGTCGATTGCTGGAAAAGCACAGCAGGTCAGGCAGCATCCGAAAAGCAGGAGAATCGACGTTTCGGGCATAAGACATTCATCAGGAATCAAGATCAATTACCACATTCTGCCCCCGTGTAAGTGCACTGAGGTGGGAATGGCCTCCCACTATTCTTGTATAAGTGACTCAAGGGACTGACTGGCTTCTTCCTTGTCCGATTGGACAGGGCCAAGGGCCTGACTGGGTTACCCCTGGTTCCTGTTTGACAGCTCGATGTACTGACAAGTGTGATGGTGCTGCAGCTTTAAGAGATTTGTTTTGTCCTGGTTTCTTTTATGAGAGAGATTGAACGATCGTTACCAAGCTGGCTAGTTAAGACAACTTGCGTAAACAGCTAGCAAGGCCTTAGGTTTATTTTAATGCAGCCTGAATGGGTGTGGCCAGCTCGCACAAATTAGGATCACTGGGTTTTGGTTTCTCAGTAACATCAACTATAGTTGTCTCCACAGAGTTAGAAGCTTCAGGGAATGTCTCCTGGCTGCTACTCTTTCTGAATTTTCTCTTTATGCTGTTTCCAATTCCTGAATGTTCCTTTTGCCAAGGGCTGTGTTTATGGGAATTTCCTATGTTGGACTAGTTCATTTCTAATAGCTCCTAGATCTGTTATTTTGTTAAGTTGTCCTATCGAATTATGTTATTCTAAATTCCTCTTTCTTTAGTTTTATTTAATCTTCCGTGTTTAAATAAATGGTGTTTTGCTTCACATCGAGTAGTTTGACCAGTCACATTACATATGGAACAGACAGTTTACATTTTACGAAATGTAAAATACGAAAATATTAGTGTCAAGGCTGCCGCCTTCAAATATTTTCTAGGGGTTCTGCTGTAGCCCATCACACTAGACTCCTTCCCTTCCTGAGTAATAGGCTGGAGGCACTGAATGGGCTGTCCCTCTTCTTCTCCAATAGTTTCAATGGGCTGCATGGCTTCCTCATATTCCTGTGAAACCAACGTTAGGTGCTGAATGAAGTCTTGTTTTACTGTGGCAGTGTCAGGCAATGATTTTACATGAATGTTACAGACATTTGAACAGCACAAGTCTCAATGGAGTCTGGGTTTTGCTGCACATGGACACAAACCAGATCAGGAGCTGATAGGGCATAAAATGTTCTGAACATAGTGGAATCTTCAGTGACCATCCCCACTTCTGATCTTATGGTGGGGAGGGTGGGGATGGGGGTGGAGGCGGGTAAACATGGATAAAGCAGCTGAAGATGTTTGTGAAGAGGAAGCTACCCAGACGATCTCCCACAGAGGTGACCCAGGACTGAGATGATGGACATCTTCCGTTTTGTCATGTTTGACTCCAAACACTGGAGAGTTTACTCTGATTCCGATTAAGTTGAGTTTCGTTAAGCTCCTTGATGTCAACAGAAGTTAACCACTGCTATGATATCAGGGCCGGTCATTTTTACCGGAACCCTTGTGTCATCCTCTTTTATTCATATCAATAAGCCATGATATAGGAGCAGTAAGTGTTTTCTTCGAACAGCTGGTGTTGAATGCCAGGATTTCTCTTCTCAGGAGTGTTGGGGAGCAAGATGACTGAAAGTATTTGAAGAGGAAGTAGATAGATATTGACCTGTCAGAGAGGCGACTGCTATGAGGAATTGGGCATTAAAGAGGATTTCAGACCGAGAGCAGATCAGCCACAATCTTAGTGAAGGACAAGGCGGGCTTGGGGAGTGAACTACTTGCCCCTGTTTCTGATGTTCTCCGATTCTGTTATTGGAAAGTTAGTGGGAATTATTTTAATGAATGTTTGTTATTGAATTTTGCATTCAGGAAGCCGAGAGGATTTTGTGAACTTTCGCTGGGTGCGGTATAGGGGCTGCATTCTCAG
>NW_025215055.1:36269-41403 GCF_004010195.1 Chiloscyllium plagiosum
CCACCAGCCTTCAAGCCTCATTCCTGATGAAGGGCTCTTGTCTGAAACGTCGATTCTCCTGCTCCTCGGATGCTGCCTGACCTGCTATGCTTTTCCAGCAACACTCTCTCAACTTCTAGCATCTGCACTCCACACTTTCTCAAAGTTGTTGGAGGGTCAGTCATCTCAGCTCCAGAGAATCTCTGCAGGAGTCCCTCAGGGGAGTGTCCGAGGCCCAACCATCTTCAGCTGCTTCATCAATGACCCTCCCTCCATCAGAAGGTCAGACGTGGGGAATGGTCACTGGTGAGTATACAGTGTTCAGCACCATTCACCACTCCTCAGATATTCAAGCAGTCCGTGTTCAAATGCACCAAGATCTGGACTTGCTGACATGTGGCAAGTAACGTCCGTGCCACACAAATGCCAGGGTATGACCATCCCAAATAAGAGACTCTAACCACGGCCCTTTGACATTCAAGAGCATTACCATCACTGAATCCCCCACTGTCAACATCCTGGGGGTTACCATTGACCAGAAGCTCAACAAGACTCACCACATCAACACAGAGGCTACAAGAGCAGCTCAGAGACTAGGAATACTGCAGCGACTAACTCCCCTCCTGACTCCCCACAGCCTGTCCTCCATCTACAAGGCACAAGTCAGGAGGGTGAGGGGATACTCCCCACTTGCCCTGGATGGGTCCAGCCCCAACAACACTCAAGAAGCTCAACACCGTCCAGGACAAAGCAGCCGCTTGATTTGCCCCACATCCACAAACACCCCCTCCCTCCAACGCCAATGCTCAGTAGCAGCAGTGTGTACCAGCTACAAGATGCACTGCAGAAACTCACCAGCATCTTCCAAACCCACGGCTACTTCCATCTGGGAGGACAAGGGCAGCAAATACATGGGAAGTTCCCCTCCAAGCCCCTCACCATCCTGACTTGGAAATATATCCCGTTTCGTCACTGTCGCTGGGTCAGAATCCTGGAATCCTCAGGGCATTGTAGGTCTACCCCCAGCACATGGACTGCAGTGGGTCAAGAAGGCAGCTCACCCCCACCTTCTCAAGGGGCAATTAGGGACAGCAAATAAATGAGCAATGCCCATGTTGCGCGAGTGAATTAGAAAAGCTCACTAATCAACAAGGAGAAAGTGAGGTCTGCAGATGCTGGAGATCAGAGCTGGAAATGTGTTGCTGGAAAAGCGCAGCAGGTCAGGCAGCATCCAGGGAACAGGAGAATCGACGTTTCGGACATAAGCCCTTCTTCAGGAATCTTCACTAATCAACACCCTCAATCATTGTCTTTACGAGGTCCTTTACACTAAACTAAATCCTATCCAGCCACGCCACATTTTCTTAATCGTGAAGTGGACTCTCTGCACTCTGCCTGTCAGACGGATTTGTCTGCACATTACTCCCAGTTGTACCTTGCCCACAAACTGTCTCCCCTGGGGAAATTAGTTAAAATCTCCAAGCCTCCTAAAGCACTAACAAACCTCCCCACAAGGATGTTGCTCTCATCTGATATAAACCGTCCCATTTGTAAATGTCCCACCTTCCCCAGAAATGGTAACCAGGAATCTGAAACTCTCCCTTGAGGCTGGAATCCATCTGGTCTCATCTCTTTGATCATGTCTCACCAGCACGTGGCACAAGGAGTAATCCAGAGATTATTTTGAGATTTTGCTTTTTAATCTGTTGCCTAGCTCCCTAAATTCTTGATGCAAAGACCTCACCCCCTCATCAAGCTGCAGAGACATCACATCACATCCCCGTACTGTCTATGTAACTCCTAACCTCGCGGATGGACCCTGTGCAGTTCGGGGAAGCTATTATTGGTGTTGAGGGAATACACCAGCCTTGTTCCCAACACTGTCCCTTGGAGAGGGATTGGGAATATGGAGATTGGTTTCACTGGACTCTCAAAGACGGAGGTGATCTTGTTAAAACTTACAAGGTATTTGAAGGGAAGATGCCAGGTAGGTCTGAGAGGAGCATTTGTTTTATTCAGCACGTTGTGAACTTCGATTGCAGAGGACTGTGGAAGCTGAGTCTTTAACTCTGGTTCAGTTAGGGATTGATAGATTACCAGTGGGGGATATACTCATGGGGATGGAGTTGGGAGAAGACATTTGAGTCTTAATTAATAAATGGGCTGAATGACTTCATGGTTCCTTTATCCTTATGTTTTGTGTCCTTTAGGACCCGACCAGCTTGATCAGTAATGCTGCTGCTGAGCCACTCTTGGTGGTGGGACATTGAAATCCCCCACCCAGAGTACATTCTGTGTCCTTGTCACCCTCAGTGCTTCCTCTGAGTGTTGTTCAACATGGAGGGGTAATGATTCACCAGCCGAGGGAGGGCGGTACGTGGTAATCAGCAGGGGATTTCCTTGTCTGTGTTTCACCTGAAGCTGTGAGACTTCATGGGGTCCGGAGTCAATGTTGAGGATTCCCAGGCAACTCCCTCCCCACCGTATCCCACTGTGCCCCCCCCTCTGCTGGGTCTGTCCTGCCGGTGGGTCTGGGCCTACCCAGGGATGGGGATGCGGGGTCTGGGATATTCCATGATCAGATATTCCCAGACCCTGTCTGTAAGAGAAGCTGCATCCCCAGGTAACCTTGGCAGAGTCGCTGGAGCTGAGTTTCCCAGCGTTGCAGTCTGTCCCCATTCCAGTTCCATTCCTTTACAGAAGCATTTCATACAACTAACTGCTCAACCATTTCAGAGTCAGCACCTTGGTGTGGGTATGTGTGTGCTACGGTGGCTCAGTGGTTAGCACTGCTGCCTCATAGCACCAGGGATCCGGGTTAGATTCCAGCCTTGGGAGACCATCTGTGTGGAGTTTGTACATTCTCCCCGTGTCTGTATGGGTTTGCATACAGTGCAAAGGTGTGCAGGTTAGGGTGGATTGGCCATTGCAAATTGCCCCATAGTGTTCAGGGATGTGTGGGTTAGCTGTGGGCAATGCAGGGTTATAGGGATTAGGGAGATTGGTCTGGATTGGATGCTGTTCAGAGGGTCAGTGAAGAATTGATGAGCTGAATGCCACTATCTGTGATAGCTGTGCTTATGTTTCAGTGAAAAATCATTGTATACTTTTCAATAAATATCTATTAAACCAGATTTCATTCTGGGATCTGACTTGTCCTGGTGTATATGTTATATGAAATGGTCTGTGGACTGAATTGTACAGAGTACAGAGTGTAACAGTGTCTGTGCTAATGCTTGTTTCACCTGTACATTGGCCGGATAACAAACTTGAGTGTAGAGAAATAACCAGATTCACAGCCAAAGAAAAAGAGGCCCTGGCCTTTGAAGGAGGGGAGAATAGCATTGCCCTGCTTGACGTCATGTACATATGATACATAATTGTTGTTACAAAGAAGAAGTACTTTGTTCTGATAGTGAACAGGGCTCTCTTTGTTCTGATGCTTGACATTTAAGGTTGCAATGGGATAGATGTTGTAGGGACAGCGCACCTTACTGCTTTTACAGCTTTGTGAACTTGTGTGGTAGTGAGCTGTCCATAACACAGTGTCCGAATGGTAGAAGGCACTTGTGAAGCTGGGGGTTTGAAAAGTCATGGTTGGAGAGGATGGCTGAGTGAAGCTGACCTGGTGGACATACTGATAACCGTTATAGTACATGGAGGATGAGGAGCGCATGCTGCTAATTGGGTCAATGTCTAATGCAGCGCTCCACCCGGAGGATATATAAATTCTGGGCTCTAAGCTGAGGTCAGAGAAATGCCTTTCTTTGTTAAGCTGCTCAACTGATACTGAATGAAACTCAAAAGCTTTCAGAAATCTCTTGAGAAAGAAGCCATCATGTTCCTCGTACAATTTAGACTGGAGCTGAATCTGGGACAGGTCTTCCGGTGGGATCATGTGAAAGCGGATCTTATCCATCAGCTCGTGCGTCAGTTCCGTTTTCTTCTTGTGAATGATCCAGGTTTCAACAGCTTTAAACAAACTCAGCTCATTCCAGATGACAATGTCTGACCTGAGTAGGAGAGTGTTCAGTTGATCTCCGGTCACCTCATACCAGCTGGGGGACCTGATAAATGTTTCACAATTCCAAGCAAAATACTCCATACAAATCTCTTTCAGCAGAGAGTCCCTCACTGTCTCAGCGTAGTTATACAGCTCCAGCTGGTGTTTGAAGGAAGGGTCCTGGGGCAGCAGTTTGTAGAACAGTTTGTCGCAGTAATCACGAATCGCAGTCACACCGTAATTGGACGCCATGTTGTGGAGGCACTTGATTGACGACAGATTGATGTCAATTTTCTTGGTGTAAAAATACCTGAGGAGGAAGTGGAGAGAAAAGAGAAAGGAAACAATGAGTTAATATATTTAATATCCCTCAGCCTGTCCAGATCCCCCTGAGCTATCTGTACCTCCTGCTCACAGCTCACCGTCCCACCCAGTTGTGTCATACACAAATTACACTTAGTTCCCCATTGGAATCGTTTCTGAACAAAACAGCAGAATCTCTCTTTAAAACTGTGAATGTTGCTGTGTAGTGAGATCTGCAGAGTAGTCGGAGCAACCACAGTTCATAAATGAGGAAGGCAAATGTCATAGAATTGTACAGTGTGAAAAGGCCTTTCAGCCCTTCTAGGCTAGAATACCAAAAATACCCATTCCCCTGCACTTAGCCCATAACTTTGAATGTTATGACACGTCAAATGTTGATCTAATTACATTTTAAACATTGTGAGGTCCCACTCCTGAACTCCCCTCCCAGTCAGTACCCTCCACACCCCATCACTCTCTGGGTCAAAGGGAGTTTTTTTCTCAAATCCCCTCTAAACCTCCTGCTTTTCACCTTAAAATGTCATGGTTGTGGGTATGTTCACCGAGTTGGGAAGTTGATTTGGGAAGTTATGTCCCCTTGGTATTGACCCTTTGATGAAGGGGACCAGCTACTTTCTATCCCCCCTGTCCATGCTCCTCAATCTTATCCACCTCAATTCCCCCCCCCCAACCATCTCTGCCCCAAAGAACACCAGCCTCCCTTCATCGCTGAAATGTTCCATCCCAGACAATATCCTGGTGAATCTCCCTCTGTACCCGCTCCAGTACAATCCCATCCGCCCTACCGCGTGGGGACCAGAACTGCCCACAGTCCTCCAGCTGTGGCCT
>NW_025215055.1:41807-43825 GCF_004010195.1 Chiloscyllium plagiosum
GGCACTACCTTCATCTATACACCTGGCACCTCCTCGAAAAGGTCCAGCAGATGTGATAGACACGAGCTCCTGCTGACAGAGCCACACTGACCATCCCTGACCAGATACTGCCTCTCCAAATGGAGATTCCCTCTCTCCTTCACTATTTTCTGCAATCGTTTCCCTATCCCTGATGTGAGACTCCCTGATTGGTTGTTCCTGGTCTATCTTTCCCACAATGGAACCACATTGGTTATTCTCCAGTCCTCTGGCACCTCCCTGTGGCCAGACATTTGGGTCAGGGCTCCTGGAATTACCCCTCTCCCCTCCCACTGCAGCCTGGGATACAATTCAGACAGACCTGGGGGGTTTGTCCTGTTTTCAATCCAACAAACCCTTCAATACCTCCTCACTCCCTCTGTCAATCTGCTCAAGGACTTTACAGCCCATCTTCCTGTACCTGCACCCTCCTCCTGAGTAAAGGAGAAATACTGAAATAATTAGTAATCATTTCCCACAGACAGATCTCCCCTCAGTCCCTGGGGGAATGGACCCTGCTCTTTGTTTCTCCACATCTAATGAACAGATAATCATTCCCAAGTGAAGGTATTCCCTGGGATTCGGGCTCTCTCTCTCTCTCCTCTAGTGAGGGCCGGTTACAGTGGGGGGGTGTTCTCTGGTGTTTACAGATGGAGCTGATCTCTTTAAAACCTGCAGATTGTGAAGGGGCCTGGTGGGGTAGACATTGAGATGGTTTCCCTGGGTCGGGGAATCTTAAACCACAGCCCCCCCCCGCAGAGTCAGGCTGGGTGCCTGGCCGTTTCTGACTGAGATCAGGAGAGGGCCCTTTCCCCAGAGAGCATCAATCTTCTCTGACCCAGGGGATTGTGGGGTCCCCATCATTGAATCTTGGGGAATCGAGGGATGTAGGGATCCCAGGCAGGAAAGTAGAGTTGATCTTATTGACTGAGGGGCTGGGATACTCTGGAGGGGCCGAATGGCCCACTGCTGCTCCCAGAGTAGGCAGTGGTCTCTTTTCCCCAGGTCCCCTGACCACTGACCTCCCGTCCTGATTTTAAAACCAGCCTTGTCTGTTTTCCAGTTAGATTCTGAAACGGGGAGAAGTTGCTGGTGATGCTGACAGGAGCGTCATACCTGATGAAGTCTTCAACATATGGCAGACAGTCTTCTTGCACCAGGATTTGGATTCCACTGGTTTTGTTCTCACTGATGAGATTTCCATCTGTGCTGAGGGACAGGATTAATCTGTGTGCACACAGGTGGAGTTTAACAGGTCCCCTCCTCGCTGTTAGCACAAGGATCTTCACCTGGCAGTGTTTCTGGCTGAGATATAACTTATTCAGGGACTCATGCAGTTCGGAGATCTGCTCGAATCTGTAACTGGGCAGATCCCCAGCGTGTCCTAGAACAGCAGAAGATAATCGGTTATGACCGTGTTCGGAGTGAGAGTTCTGAGGAAGGCAGCCACATCAGGAGTGAGAGAGGACCAAGGTGACTGGGTGACTGCAGCCTCCTGGGGGGGGTGGGGGGTGACCTGACAGAGAGAGGAGCCCACCTTGACTTCAGTAAGGAGGGCACTGAGGTGCTGCGCTCGGAGCTGGGTACAAAGTTAACAGGCAGCACCAAAAGTGCTGTTAATAAACTGACTCAGGCCTGTCCTTCTAGAGACAACAACAGAAATTGCTGGAAAAGCTCCACAGGTCTGGCAGCATAGAGTCATAGAGATGTACAGACCCTTCGGTCCAACTCGTCCATGCCGACCAGATATCCCAACCCAATCTATTCCCACCTGCCAGCGCCCGGCCCATATCCCTCCAAACCCTTCCTATTCATATACCCATCCAAATGCCTCTTAAATGTTGTAATTGTACCAGCCTCCACCACTTCCTCTGGCAGCTCATTCCATACACGTACCACCCTCTGTGTGAAAAAGTTGCCCCTTAGGTCTCTTTTATATCTTTCCCCTCTCACCCTAAACCTATGCCCTCTAGTTCTGGACTCCCCCACCCCAGGGAAAA
>NW_025215055.1:44129-45362 GCF_004010195.1 Chiloscyllium plagiosum
CCTGTACAGCCACAACATGACCTCCCAACGCCTGTACTCAATACTCTGACCAATAAAGGACAGCATACCAAACGCCTTCTTCACTATCCTATCTACCTGCGACTCCACTTTCAAGGAGCTATGAACCTGCACTCCAAGGTCTCTCTGTTCAGAAACACTCCCTAGGACCTTACCATTAAGTGTCTAAGTCCTGCGTCTGTGGAGAGAAATCAAAGTTAATGAGAACCCGAACCCTTTGTAGACTCTGGCATGATTAGTCTCCACAAACCTACCCTTTTCCACCTTGAACCTGCTCAAAGATAAAGTTTCTCCAGCCTGTGGGGATAGGGAATTCCAAAGATTCATACCCACCCACCCAAAAAAACCCCAACTTCCACCAACTGAACAAATCCCTCCTCACCCCAGCCTGAAATATCCTGCCCATGACCCTGAGCGAGGGAGCCTATCCTGTCTCCATCTGCACTGTCATACACTCTCACAGCTTACATTTCAATGAGATCACTTGTTATTCTTCACAGTCCTCGGGGAGATTCGTTCGTGGGACATGGGCATCACTGGCTGGGCCCAGTATTTATTACCCCGTCCCTAGTTGCCCCTTGAGAAGGTGGGGGTGAGCTGCCTTCCTGACCCACTGCAGTCCATGTGCTGTAGGTAGACCCACAATGCCCTGAGGGAGGGGATGGCAGGATTCTGACCCAGTGACACTGAGGGTCCCTCAGTCTCTGCTCGGATGAGAATTTGGCCATCTCAGAGCTGAATCAATTGAAGCCCTCAATAAACACCCAAAGCTGCAGACCAACCTGACCAAGGTTCAATACCAATGCAGCAAGCTGTCTGCACTCCCACAGTCGAGTCCCCTTTCATACACTATGTGCCTCTGAAACCTGGGGGCAGTGCCTGATTGACAGCGATGCACTGGGGATATCCCCACTCCCCAACCCCAGCTGCCATACCCTGGTCTACTCAACGGGCCCTTCAAGCTTCTCCGGAAGTCTCCGTGCAGGCCCCTCATATCTTACCCTCCCACTGGGCAGAGGGGCTTCAAAACATTTACAAACATTACAATTGGTCACCACATCCAGATCAGTGCTCGTGGTGTGTCGAGGAAATACTGAGGGGGCACTGAGGGAGCTTTGAGGGGGCACTGTGTGTGGAGGGAGCAGACACCCCCCACCCCCCCACACCCAACCCCCCACTCACACCCACCCCCCACCCCTCCACCCCCCCGCTCAT
>NW_025215055.1:46022-52677 GCF_004010195.1 Chiloscyllium plagiosum
GTAAGTGGGGGGAGAGTGTGGTGATAGGTCAGAGAGGAAGGTGGCGCGGATAGGTGGGAAGGAAGATGGACAGGTAGGACAAGTCATGAGGGTGGTGCTGAGTTGGAGGGTTGGATCTGGGATAAGGTGGGGGGAGGGGATATGAGGAAACCGGTGAAGTCCAAATTGAGAAAATGTTGAGCCCTATCTGGTAAAGATGGCAAAAGGAAAAAAAACTGTATTGGGTATGTCATGTGAATATGTTGAAACATTATTATAATAGAGACAAGGCACTGGAGAAACAGGTGTTAGTTACTGCCCTGCAGAGTGAGGAATCAAATGCAGATGTCACTGAGTTTGATGTGCCTCAAAATATGTTAAATAATGAGGAGGTCCCTGAGGAGTGGGATGGGTTAGTGAACTCTCTGTCTCAGGAGCAAAGAGTTGAAAAGTTTGTTGCAGCAGTATGAGGACATATACAGGAATAAGATGGGGGAGGACTAATGCTATTGTGCATGAGGCAGAAGTAGGGAATGCTGTTCCAATAAAACAACACCCCTACAGACCTAATCCTCTCAAAGCCACACAAGTCCAGAACGGAAGTGAATGTGATGCTCAACAAAGATATCATCGAACTGAATCAGAGTGAGTATGTGGCTGGGTTAACAAACTGTGCAGTCTATTTGGACGATGTAGTGATCTTTACTAAGTCTTAGAAAGATCACATGGTACAGTTGGCAGAGCTCTTTGAATGACTATGAGAAGCAAAACTGGTGATAAAATTAAATAAAACTGAATTTGCGAAAGCAGAGATGATGTTTCTGGGACATAACGTTGGTCATGGAAGGTTGACCCCAAGGACCGTGAAGATTAAGGCCATCGAGGTACTCCCACCACCATCCTCAAAGAAAAAGGTGCATCGATTTTTGGGACTAAGTGAATTCTGTTGGAAGTTTGTTCCAAACGTCAGCAGCATAGTGGCACCGCTAACAGATTTACTAAAGGAGAACACAGAATTTCGGAGGACAAAACAATGCCAGGAGGCATTTGAGAATTTAAAAGCAGTATTAATCACCGCACCAGTTTCAACTACACCAAACTTAGAACATAGAACATAGAAAAGTACAGCACAGAACAGGCCCTTTGGCCCATGATGTTGTGTCGAGCATTAATCCTAATGTAATATAAAATAACTTAACCTACACACCCCTCAACTCTCAGCTACCCATGTGCATGTCCAGCAGTTGCTTAAATGTCCCTAATGACTCTGCTTCCACCACCATCGCTGGCAATGCATTCCATGCATTCACAACTCTCTGTGTAAAGGACCTTCCTCTGATGTCCCCTCTATACCTTTCTCCTAATATCTTAAAACTTTGACCCCTCGTGCCAGTCATTCCTGCCCTGGGGAAAAGTCTCTGGCTATTGACTCTATCCATTCCTCTCATTAGCTTGTATACCTCGATCAGGTCTCCCCTCTTCTTCTTTCTCTCCAGAAAGAAAAGTCAGAGCTTAAACATTTTGAAACCCTTCAAAGTTGCAATTGATGTGAGCGATATTGGAGTTGGAGCTGTACTGCTACAGGAAGGTGATGATGGAATTGATTAGCCAATTGGCTACTTTACAAAGAAACTCAACACCCTCATGAGAAAATACTCTGCCATCTAAAAATAATTATTGAGTTTGGTACTGGCCTTACATTTTAGTGTTTATGTGATGAACAATGTGTCAAAGACAGTTGTTACACAAACCACAATCCCCTTACATCCTTGGAAAGATATAAAGACAAAAATATGACTCCTGTTACATTGGAGTCTTATGTTACAGACTTTTAATTTACAAATTGTACATGTTGTGGGTCATAAAAATGTGATAGCAGATGTGTTTTGCAGATTTAAAGAAAGTGTAGATAAGATTGGACAGATTCCAATCTTATATATGTGTGCAGAAGTTAATATGAAAGGTATAACTTAGATTAATGTCCTATGTATTTCATTGTAATGGGATTAAAAATTAGAGAAAAAAAGCCATCTTTTCATTATGATGGTTCTTTTTTTCTTCAGGGGATGCTGTTATGAAGTTGAAGATCTGTACTGTACCTTTAAGAGAGAGAGAATGCTGTTCTGAACTGAGAGATTACAAGCACCTGTCAGTTGACTAGCTAGCAGTCCCAGAGTGTACTGAAAAATTGAAAATATGTAACATTTGGCTGTGAAATGGTTGGTTGCTGTTTTGATAACAATTTGAATTTAACCAATCAGTTTAAATTATGTCCCAGAATACTAAAACCCAATCGAATTTGAATTTATTGTTTTGCCAACATCGAACCAATGAGATGTCTGATGTTGGGGGCGGGATATAAAATGCGGACCTTTTGGAAATTGGTCAGAGAGCAATTGCCGTCAAGACAGAAACACATGGAGATCTCCAAGAAATTAGGAAACACTCTCTATCAAAGGTACCTTTCCATGTAAAACCTACTCGCAGTAAAAAGAAAGAAGATGAGCCAGGGAGATCCTCAGCCAGAAAAGTGAAGAGACAGGAGAAGACAGCAGCTGTGTGGTTTTGAAAGTAATTGATGTAATTTTAATCAGTGTCTTATTGGAACAGCATGTTGTTATAGAGTTGGAGGCAGATAGTAAGCAGTTAAGGGAAAAGGGGGTTTAGAGTTGTGAATGGTTGTTTAATGTTCACTTTGAGAGTTAAAAAATAAATTGATGTTATTTCCTTTAAATAGTGGAATTTAGGAGTTCTCTGTCATTCATAATTTAAATGATTATGAGGTGAGGTGAGCTTTTCTGGGTGTTTGGTTTCGTTCACACTGGGGCTCACCGCTGTGTTGTAATGATTGCCTCCTCAACCTTAAGTAAGCTTCCTTCTTCGTCTTGACTAGATGTTCCACATCCCTTGTCACCCAAGGTTCCTTCACCCTACCATCCCTTCCTTGCCTCAGTGCAACAAACCTATTCAGCACTATCAGGAGGTGTTCCCTCAACAACCTCCACGTTTCTGCTGTGCATTTCCCTGAGAACATCTGTTCCCAATTTAGCCACCCTGGTTCCAGCCTAATAGCATTGTAATTCCCCCTCCCCCAATTAAATACTTTCCCACACCATCTGCTTCTGTCCCTCTCCATAACTATAGAGAAGGTCAGGGAGTTGTGATCACTATCACCGAAGTGCTCTCCCACCGAGAGATCTGACACTTGGTATGATTCGTTGCCAAGCACCAGATCCAATATGGTCTCCCCTCTAGTTGGCCTATCTACGTATTCAGTCAGGAACCCTTCCTGGAGACACCTGACAAAAACTGCTCCATCCAAACTATTTGAACTGAGTAGGTTCCAATCAATATTAGGGAAGTTGAAGTTACCCAAGACAACAACCCTGTTACTTCTGCACCTTTCCAAAATCTGCCTCCCAATCTGCTCCTCTGTGTCTCTGTTGCTACTGGTGGGGGTTCTATACAAACCTCCCAGTAAGGTGACTGCTCCTTTCCTGTTTCTGACTTCCACCAGTACAGATTTTGTGAACAAACCCTCCTCAGCGCCCTCCCTTTCTGCAGCTGTGACACTATCCCTGATTAGCAATGCTACTCCTCCACCTCTTTTACCTTCCTCCCTATTCCTATTGAAACATTTAAACCCTGGAAAGTCCAACAACCATTCCTGCCCCGTGATATCTAAGTCTCCATAATTGCCACAACATCATAGTTCCAAGTACTGATCCATACTCTGAGTATGTCACCCTTATTCCTGATACATGCATTAAAATAGACACATTTCACCCATCACACTAACTGCACCTCTGCCATATCAATTGCCCATCCCTGCTCACAGACTCTCTGCACCTTCTTTCTGGCTGTTCACTACCTACTCATCATCTGATCCGTAGCTCAGGTTCCCACCCCCGCCCTCCTACCAATCTAGTTTAAACCCTCCCGAAGAACTCTCGCTCATGCGGTGTCGGGCCAGATTGAACTGGGCAGAGTGTGGTGCTGGAAAAGCACAGCAGGTCAGGCAGCATCCGAGGAGCAGGAGAATCAATGTTTCGGGCATGAGCCCTTGAACACTTGGCAGAGGTGTGCCTTGTACCTGCATTCCTGTCCTTCTCCCATCTCGCTTGAGTTCCTTTTTAAATAAGGTGGCAGCATCAAGGACGTCTTCAAGTTTCTGGACTGATCTGATCGACAGGGAACCACTTTTTGCTCTCCTTTCCCATCTTGCCCTCTGTCACGTGTCGTTGGCCAAACGTTCTACAATCAATGGAACTTTAAAACCTGAGCTCGGGTGAGTACAAATGATGAGTTCAATGTCTTGTGTTGCTAATGGTTACTGAGCGTACCCCAGGGGCATTAGATTTACACTTCAGCTTGGCATATTGTAATGGTGTCACCAGCAATGTTGTAAAAAGGTCAGAAATCTCTTAATTTCGACATTGCAAGAAGATGCTGAAAATATTCATTGGCTAAATTACTCTGTTTATTACGTATTGCTTCGGGGATGTGGGTGGTGCAGGCAAGACTGTTGTCTGTCCCTAATTACCCTTGAGGGCATGTTCAGAGCTAACCCCATTGCTGTGGGTTCGCAGTCAGACCGGGTAAGCTCAGCAGATTTCCTTCCCTAAAGGACATCAGTGAAGCTGATGGGATTTTATAATGAATTAAAAGTCTGACTGAAAATAGATGAAATGGACTTGGGGGTGTTGGCCTGGACTGGTTGGGGGAGGGGAGGTAGCAAGGAAGTCTGTATCTTCCTAAGCAGAGTTCTTGAGTTAAATGGAGGGAGAGTGATGCTCTAAACTGGATCACAGCTCCCTGCTTGTCTTTATCTCCCTGTGGAATTTTGTTGGGGTCAGGTTCCTTGGCAATACTTTTAGGAACTTGTTCTTCATGGCTCCTGACATCCCATTCATCCCCAGTCCCGTCTCGTCAAGAACAGCAGCAGGCCATTCAGGCCTTCTCCTGGTTGGCCGTGAGATCAGGGCTGACCTCTAGTTAACTGAGGCGAAAGTGGGTACTGCCACATGCTGGAGAGTCAAGATTAGGGTGGTGCTAGAAAAGCACAGCAGGGCAGGCAGCATTTTGCCTGAAACATTGATTTTCCTGCTCCCGGATGCTGCCTTACCTGCTGTGCTTCTCCAGCACCACTCTAATCTTGATTCTAGTTAACTGACCTTGGTTCTGTATTCCCATGTTATAGTTCTGTGAATCTCCATTCAAAATATCTCAAAGGTTGTATTTGTTTGAGCAGTGTTGGCTATGTTCATTCGATTGCAAATGATCCTGTCGGTTATCTGATTATTGGTTTGTTGCTGCCTAGATAGCACCAGCATTGGAGTGTGTGCCCAAGGACATTGAATTGTGATTGACCTCAGTATTTCAGCCTCTGCAATCTGGTCTGATTTTCCTTCCCAGCATTCCCAGCTAGGTTCCCGAGGTGATGGTCACCCTCACGGTCTAAGTGGCTAATTTCACAGAATATTCCAGAGAGACTGAAACTCTCCAACCCAAGCAGTTAGTGACCAGAAATGGGAGCCTTGACAAGCCCCAGAACCTGAGTAAACATGGCCACCATTGACGTGCCAGCTGGGGTTTGGGCCCAAAACCTTCCCAGTCTGAAAAACACAAAACGTTTGAAGTGCTGACCAGGCCTGACAGTATCTGGAGGGAGGAAGAGAGCAGTTAGGATGAGAGGTCACAGACCAGAACATCTTGTGTTCCAAACCTTTGTGAGGCAGAGCTATGAAAAGATATGGGCCAAAGGTTAGACCACAGATCTGCCATGATCTCATTAAATGATGGGACAGGTTCAAGGCTGAATGGCCTGCTCCAGTTCTTACGTTCCTTAGCCTGACTCCAAAAGCATCCTCCATTTTAATCACTCTCCCATTGGCAGGCATTTCTTCAGCTGCCTTGATCTCTTGAATCCTCCCCATAAATCTCTCTGGCGCTCTTTCCTGGACGAGAGCCTTCAAAACCAATAGCTTCTGTAGTTTGGTGTCAATTGGCCAAAGCAACAAGTCAGAGAGTGGCAATTCTCTGGAGAGTAACTCCCCTCCTGAGTCCCCCCCAAAGCCTGTCCCACCATCTACAAGGCACAAGACCAGGCCATGCACTCAGAGCATGCACAGATCAACTGGCAGAGGTCTTCTCGGATATCTTCAACCTCTCCCTGCAGTAGGCCCAGTCCATACCTGTTTTAAGGGGGCCAATGACTACCGCCCAGTGGCCCTAACTTCGGTGGTCATGAAGTGCTTTGAAAGGCTGGTCATGACATTAATCAACTCCAGCCTCCCACTACTCTTGACCGACTCCAATTTGCCTATCGGACTAACAGATCCACGTCAGGTGCTGTATCACTTGCCCTTCACTCCTGCCTAGAACGTCTTGACACCAAGAACAGCGATGTAAGAATCCTACTCATTGACGACAGTTCAGCCATCAACACTATTTTCCCCTCGAGACTGATTACTAAACTTAGTGATCTTGGACTAAGCCCCGCTCTCTGCAACTGGATCCTCAGTTTCCTGACCCACAGGCCACAGTCAGTGAAGATTGGGGACAATATTTCATCCTCACCAACACTCAACACTGGAGCCCCCCAAGGATGCGTACTCAGCCCCCACACTGTACTCACTGTATGCCCATGACTGCATCGCCAAATACCAGACTAATG
>NW_025215055.1:54352-57870 GCF_004010195.1 Chiloscyllium plagiosum
CGGACAGTGCGTATATGTGCTGGATATCGGACAGTGTGTATATGTGCTGCGTATTGGAAAGTGTGTATACATACTGGGTATGAGAAAATGCGTATATGTGCTTGGCATAGGACAGTGTATAAATGTGCTCGGTATTGTACAGTGAAGATATGTGATGAGTATGAGAGTGTGTGTGTGCTGGGTATGAGATAGTGTGTATATGTGCTGGGTATCAGACAGTGTATATATGTGCTGGAGATGAGACAGTGTGTATATGTGCTGCACATTGGACTGTCTTTATATGTGCTGGGTATCGGACAGTGTGTATGTGTACTGTGTAACAGACAGTGTGTATATGTGCTGGGTATGGGACGTGTATTATGGTGCTGGGTATTGTATAGTATATATATGTGCTGGGTATTGTACAGTGTATGTGTGCTGGGTATTGTACAGTGTGTATATGTGCTGGGTATTGTACACTATGTGTATGTGTGCTGCATATTGGATGGTGCTGGGTAGAGGAAAGTGTCCATATGTTCTGGGTAACAGACAGTGTGTACAGGTGCTGAGTATTAGACAGTGTGTGTATGAGCTGGGGTATCAGACAGATTATCTAAAGGGGACCTCAAGGTCCGCACAGAAACATTACGTCAAAGCGCTGTTTCAACCCTGATTGTGCCTTTAGAAAACAATCTTGCCTCACTGAAATGCTGTGAAGAACAGTCCTGGACAGTCCAGGCACCATCTCCAAATGACTGACCTCCTGTGCTCTCTCCCTCCCCCAAAACTTTCTCTGGAGTTCTAAACAGGCATGTACCCTAAACCCCACTTCCCCAGATAATCTCTCTCACATTGTCCTGTACAGGGCAGGGGTGCAACCTGTCTGCACCAAGAAAGGTGTGTGTGTGTGTGAAAGGTGTGTGTGTGTGGGGGGGGGGGGGCGGTGTGTGTGTGTGTGTGTGTGTGTGTGTGTGTGAGTGTGTCTAAGGGGATTTAGAAATGCCTGGAGACTATATTATAACAATACCCACCCAGGCTGACCCAGGGTCACTCGGGAGCAGAGCTGACTGTGGAAGTCATGAATTTGTGAGCTCGATTCTCACTCGGGCCTTTCAGTAGTTTCAGATTCCTGCTCCTTCCAACAACAGAAAGGAAGTGACTATATTTCCAGGGATGTCTCTTGGGGAAGGTGGTACCTGTCCAAGGACAGGCTGTACATAAACTGGAGGGGCACCAATATCCTGGCAAGTGCCACTCAGTATGGCAAGGGGCTGGGGTGCAGATGAAATGACTGAGGTCAGTCAGCCTGAGAGGAAAGACAGACAGGGAGAGGTTACTGGACACAGCCGCATTACTGCTCTGAGGTATTTGGAAGGCAGTCATAGAGGTGTACAGCACAGACCCTTCATTTCAACCCATCCATGCCGACCAGATATCCTAAACTAATCTCATCTCATTTGGCCCACATCCCTCTAAACCCTTCGTATTCATGTACCCATCCAGATGCCTTTTAAATGCTGTAATTGTACCAGCCTCCACCACTTCCTCTGGCAGCTCATTCCATACACACACCACCCTCTGTGTGAAAACGTTGCCCGTCAGGTCTCTTTTATATCTTTCCCCTCTCACCCTAAACCTACGCCCTCTAGTTCTGGACTCCCTGACCCCAGGGGGAAAAGATCTTGTCTGTTTACCCTATCCATGCCCCTCACGATTTTATAAACGTCTATAAGGTCACCCCTCAGCCTCTGACGCTCCAGGGAAAACAGCCCCAGCCTGTTCAGCCTCTCCCTGTAGCTCAAACCCTCCAGCCCTGGCAACATCCTTGTAAATCGTTTTTCAGGTTGTTCAATATCCTTTCTATAGCAGGGAAACCGGAATTGCACGCGATATTCCAATAGCGTTGGATCATGCCTCTTGGGAGGGGTATGTTGCTATTCTAGGGCGTGTGTTGTGTAATTTGAAAAACATTATGTTAGCCAAGTCCCCAGGGACTGATGGGATTTGAGAGAGGTCTTTGCCTTTGTCTCCTCGCCCATCACAGGGGCTGGGGATCCCAGAGGTCTGGAGAATGGCCAACGTTGTCCCTTTGTTTAAGAAGGGCAACAGGGATCTTCTGGAAAATGTCAGGCTGGTGAGCCTTCTGATAGTGGTAGGGAAGGTTTTGGAAGATTTTAGGGACTGGATTAACTCATGTTTGGAAAAAGATGGGTTTGTTAGCGACAGGCAGCATGGCTTTGTATGGAGGAGATTGTGTCTCAGAAACCTGATTGAGTTTTGGAGGAAGGTAATTGATGTGTCTGGGTGGTGGACGTTATCTACATGGCCCTGGATGCTGCCTGACCTGCTGTGCTGTTCCAGCAATAAAGTTTCAATTGTGTCTCAGAAACCTGATTGAGTTTTGGAGGAAGGTAATTGATGTGTCTGGGTGGTGGACGTTATCTACATGGCCTTTAGCAAGGTCCCTCATGGCAGGCTGATACGAAGGTGGAGTCTCATGGGGAAGATGGATACAGAACTGGCTGGGTCACAGAAGACAGGCATAGCGATGGAAGGGTGGTTTTCTGACTGGAGGTCTGTGAGCAGTGGTGTTCCACAGGGATCAGAGCTGGCGCTACTGTTGTTTGTAAAATGTAGAAATGGTTTGGTGGAGGGTGTGGTGGCCTGAGTAATAAGTTTGCAGACGACACAAAGATTGTGGGAGCTGCAGATACTGAGGGGGATACAGCGGGCGATAGATAGACTTGGGCAGAGAAATAGAGGGTGGAGTTTAATCCGGACAAATGTGAAGTGACACGTTTTGGGAGATCTAATGCAGGAGGGAGGTATACAGTAAATGGCAGAACCCTTAGTAGCATCAGAGGGATCGAGGTGTAAAGTGGATAAGGTGGTCAAGGAGGTGTGAGCATCTTTGCCTTCATTGGTCGGGACAGAGAGTATAACATTAGCAAGTTATGTTGCAGCTGGATAGGAGGTTAGTGAGGCCACTTTGGAATATTGTGTCCAGTTCTGGTCGCCACATTACCTGAAGGATTTGGAAGCTTTAGAGAAGGTGCGGGAACAGTTTTGTTGCCTGGTTTTGGAGGGTATTAACTACAAGGAGAGATTGCACAGATATGGTTTGCTTTCACCTGAACGTCAGAAGGTGAGGGGTGACCTGAGAGAGGTTAACAAAATTATGAGAGGATAGAATGCACAGTCAGAATCTTTTCCCAAGAGTAGAAACATCAGCTACTGAGATAGGTTTAAGTTGAAAGGGGGAAAGTTTAAAGGAGATGGGAGAGGCAGGTCTTTTGCACAGAGGGAGGTAAGTGCTGGGAATGCGCTACCAGAGGGGGTGATGGGCACGGATACAATATCAACGTTTCCAATATATCTGGACAGATACAGGAATAGACAGAGAATAGAGGGAGTCAAGAGTGTGTTGCTGGAAAAGCACAGCAGATCAGGCAGCATCCGAGGAGCAGGAGAATCAACGTTTCGGGCATAAGCCCTTCATCAGGAATGAGGCTGGGAGCCTCGGGGATGGAGACAAATGG
>NW_025215055.1:59232-60898 GCF_004010195.1 Chiloscyllium plagiosum
CACCCACCTCCGGATACATCACATCATCCTCTGCCACTTCCACCACCTCCAAACGGACCCCACCACTCGGGACGTATTTCCCTCTCCACCCCTACCTGCGTTTCCTCTGCAACTCCCTCTTCAGATCCACACCCCCGCCCACCAGCCCACACCCTCCCCTCCTGGCACCTTCCCCTGCCACCGCAGGAAGTGCAGAACCCGTGCCCACACCACTCCCCTCCCTCACCTCCATCCAAGGCCCCAAGGAATCCTCCCACATCCATCAGAAATTCACCTGCACCTCCACCAATGTCATCTACTGTATCCGTTGCATCCAGTGTGGTCTCCTCTACATCAGGGAGACAGGACGCCTACTTGTAGATTATTTGAGAGAACATCTCTGGGACACCCGCACCCACCAACCCCACCGCCCCATGGGTGAACACTTCAACTCCCCCTCCCAGTCCACCGAGGACATGCAGGTCCTGGGCCTCCTCCCTCACCACCTGATGCCTGGAGGAAGAATGTCTCATCTTCCACCTTGGGACTCTGCAACTACATGGAATTAATGTAGATTTCACCAGTTTCCTCATTTCCCCTCCCCCCACCTTATCCCAGTCCCAAGCCTCCAACTTGGCACTGCCCTCTTGACCTGTCCATCACCTTTCCCACCTATCCTCTCCACCCTCCCCTCCGACCTATCACCTTTACTCCCACCCCCATCTACCTATTGCACTCTCTCAGCTACCTTTCCCCCAGTCCCATCCTCCCATTTATCTCTCCACTCAGAGGCTCCCAGCCTTATTCCTGATGAAGGGATTTTGCCTGAAACATCGACTCTCCTGCTCCTTGGATGCTGCCTGACCTGCTGTGCTTTTCCAGCCCCACACTCTCGACTCTGATCTCCAGCATCTGTAGTCCTCACTTTATTAGAGGGAATAGAGGGAGATGGGCAGCCTAGAGGCAAAAGGCTTTTAGTTTAGAAAGGCATGATTTAATTTGATTTGATTGATTGTTGTCCTGTATACCTACGTACAGTGAAACATTTTGTTTTGAAGCAGTGCAGGCAGATTGTAACAAACGAGGATGTGTGGATCACAGGGTGTTCAGACTGAGCAAGGCAGAGCTGTGTCACAGCGAGACAGGAGGGGCACACAGCAGGATCACCATTAGATTTGAAATGAGAGTGGTCCATTCAGCAGTTTAATAACAGTGAGGAAGAAGCTGTTCCTGAACGTGTGTGTGTATGTTTTAGATTAGATTACTTACAGTGTGGAAACAGGCCCTTCGGCCCAACAAGTTCACACCGCCCCATCGAAGCACAACCCACCCATACCCCTACATTTACCCCTTACCTAACACTACGGACAATTTAGCATGGCCAATTCACCTGACTTGCACATCTTTGTGACTGAGGGAGGAAACCGGAGCACCCGGAGGAAACCCACGCAGACACGGGGAGAACGTGCAAACTCCACACAGAGAGTCGCCTGAGGCAGGAATTGAACCTGGGTCTCTGGCGCTGTGAGGCAGCAGTGCTAACCACTGTGCCACCGTGCCGCCCACACACATGTTTGTGTGTGTGTGTGTGCGTGTATGTGTGTATGTTTGTGTGTTTGTGTGTGCATGTTTGTGTGTGTATGTTTGTGTGTTAGTGTGTGTGTATGTTTGTGTGTGTGTATGTTTG
>NW_025215056.1:0-1012 GCF_004010195.1 Chiloscyllium plagiosum
TCTCGCTGTCCAGGTGATTACAGCATACAAGTTTGCTCTTGGCCCATTGTGTTGGGGTCTTCTGTCCAGCATCTGTTTTTCTTCGATCCATTCCGCTCTTCCCTCCTTCACACCACTCCCTCCATCTTTCTAACCTCCAATCACTGTCTACGTCCCTCTCTGTATCTCACGCTCCTTCCTTCTCTCTCCATCCCTCCCTCTTTCTATCGCGCCACTATCTTTCTCTCCCCTCCTTCTCGACTCTACCTCCACCCCAGTGTCAGTCTCTCTATCCTCACTCTGTCTCTCTCTACCCCATTCTATCTGCCCCATTCTCTCCCAATCATCAGAACATAATCTCTCTGTGCCCCTCTCTCTTCTCTCCACACTTGCTCGCTCTTCCCCACTCTCTCTCAACCCCACTACGTCTTTCTCTCCCACCAGTCCCTCTACCCCTCCACACTTTCCTCCCACGCTCTATTATTGTCCACTTGCCACTCTCTCTCTCCAGGCCTCACTCGCTCTTGCTCCACTTCCATACAGCCTTTGTCTTTCCCCACATCTCTCTCAAAAACCTCACTTCCTCTCTTTCTCCCAAACTCTCTGTCCCCAACTCTTTCTGCCACGCACTTTCTCACTATGCACCCCACTCTTTCCCTTCCAACCACTCTCTCTCACAAGATCTCTCTTATTCCATTTTCTCTCTCTCATTCTGGTTCCTGGTCTCTCCCCCTCACACTCTCTCTCTTGACGTTTCTTCCTCTTCTGCAGTATCCCTCCCCACACTCTCACCATCCCTTACTCTCTTCCCCGTCACTCAGTCTCTCACTGTCCCCTTCTCTCTTCACTCGTGATCTCTCTTCTCCACACACACACTCTCACCGCCACCCCTCCCCACACTCTTTATTACCACTTTTTTCTCTCTCCCAACAAGTCCCTCTCTCGCGCGCTCTCTCTCCTAACTCTGTCTGCCCAGCATCCTCTCTCTACCCGCACTCTTTTTCTCTCTCCCCGAAACCTCCCTCCCTCTCTC
>NW_025215056.1:7788-17521 GCF_004010195.1 Chiloscyllium plagiosum
GGAGGGGCGGTTTTTGACGGGGTTGAGGGGAGTGGGCGGTGTTGGAAGAGGTTGGGGGAGGGTGCTGTGTTGGATGGGTTTGGGAGGAGGGGGCACTGCCAACACACAGCCCCCAGCCTGACCCTCAACGCCACCCACACACTGCCCCAGGCCTGAACACCACCACTGTCCAACGTCACCCCTAGCCTGACCCTCACTGCCGTCCACACACCGCCCGCAGCCTAACCTTCATTGCCGTCCACACACCGCCCCCTGCCTGACCCTCACTGCCGTCCACACACTGCCCACAGTCTGAATCTCAACACCGACCACACACCCCCACAGCCTGGCCCCACCGCCGTCCACACACCGCCCGAGCCTGACCCTCACCATCGTCCACACACCACCCCAGCCTGACTGCCACCATTGTCCACACACCATCCCAAGCCTGACGCTCACCACCGTCCACACACCGTCCAACACCGTTCCTCACGGCCGCCCACACACCTCCTCCAGCTTGAACCTCATTGCTGTCCACTCACCAACCCCACCCGACGCACACCACCGTCCACACGCCACCCCCAGCCTCACCCTCACTGCCGTCCACACACTGCCCCACAGCCTGACACTCACTGCAGTCCAACACCGACCCCAGCCTGACTCTCACCGCGGTCCACACACCGCCCCCCAGCCTGACACTTACCATCGTCCACACACTGCCCACAGCCTAACCCACATTGCCGTCCACATACCCCCAATAGAATGACCCACACCGTCCCCAGTCTGACCCTCACTGCCATCCACACACCACCCCATCCTGATCCTCACCACCATCCAAATATCGCCCCCACCCTGACACTCACCACCGTCCACACACCGCTCCCAGCCTGATCCTCGCCACCGTCCACAAACCGCCCCAAGCCTGATACTCACCGCCGTTGAACACCCGCCCCCAAGCTGACCCCAACCACCGTACACGCACCGCCATTCAAATTGATATCTACCGCCGTCCACACACTACGCCGAGCCTGACCCTCACCACCAACCAACACCACACCAAGCCTGACCCTCATCGCAATCCACACACCGCCCCCAGCCTGATTCTCACCACTGTCTACACACCGCCACAAGCCTGACCCTCACCGCTGTCGACACACCAACACAAGCCTGTCCCTCACCAACCTCCACACACTGCTCCAGCCTGATCCTCACCGCTGTCAACACACCGCCCTAAGCCTGACCGTTACCACAGTCAACACACCGCCCCCAGCCTGACCCTCACCACCGTTCACACATCACCCCCAGCCTGATACTCACCGCTGTCCAACACCAACATCCACACAGCGCCACCACCCTGACACTCATTGCCGTCTACATACCGGCCCCAGCCTGCCTCTCACTGACGTCCAACACCACCCCCAGACTGACTCTCACTGCCGTCCAACAATGTACCTAGCCTGCCCCTCACCACTGTCACACACCGCTCCCAGCCTGACCCTCGTTGCTGTCCACACACCGCCCCCAACTGGATCCTCACCGCCTTCCACACACTTCCCCCAGCCTGTCACTCACCATCGTCCACACACCGCTCCCAGCCTGACCATCGCTGCCATTCATCACCCGCACCCAGCCTGATCTTCACCACCATCCACACACCGCCCCCAGCCTGACCCTCACTGCCATCCATACCGTCCCCAGTCTGACCCTCACCACCGTCCACACACTGCCCCCACCCTGACCCTCACCGCCCTCAGCCTGTCCCTCACCACTGTCCACACACCACCTCCAGCATGACTCTCACCGCCGCCAGCCTGACCCTCACCGCTATCCACACACCGCTCCCAGCCTGATCCTCGCCGCCATCCAGAAACCAACCTCGCCTGATGCTCACCGCTGTTCAACACCCGCCCCCAGCCTGACCCCCACTACCGTCCACACTCTGCCCCCAGACTGACACCCACTGCCGTCCACACACCACCCCGCCTGACCCTCACCGCTGTCCAACACCACCCCCAGCCTGATCCTCACCGCCATCCACACACCACCCGCAGCCTGACTCTCACCACAGAGCAACACCGCCCCCAGCCTGACCTTCACCGCCGCCCAGACACTGTTCCGAGTCTGACCCTCACAGCCGTCCAACACCGTCACGAGCCTGACCCTCACCGCCGGCCACATACCGCTCCAGACTGACACTCACAGCCGTCCACACATTTCCCCAGCCAGTTCCTCACTCCCGTCCACCCACCGCCCCCAGCCTGACACTCACCTACATCCAAAACTGCCCTGAGCCTGATTCTCACTGCCATTTACACACTGAATTCAGCCTGTCCGGGTGACACTGGAGGTGGCGTGTGGACGGTGGTGTGGGTCAGGCTGGGGGCCACCACCAGCCTAATCCTTACCGCTGTCAACACAACGCCCCCAGCCTGACCACCACCTACATCCACACACCGCCCCCAGCCTGACCCACACCACCGTCCACACGCCACCTCCAGTGTCACCCTCACTGCCGTCCACACACCGTGACCAGCCTGACACTCACTGCAGTCCCACACCAACCCCAGCCTGACTCTGCCATCGTCCACACACAGCCCCCATCCTGACCCTCACCGCCATCCAAATTTCACCCCACCCTGACACTCACCACCGTCCAGACACCGCCCTCATCCTGACCCTCACTGCCGTTCACAAATCTCCCCCACCCTGACACCCACCAACGTACAACACAGCCCCCAGCATGATCCACATCGCCCTCACCCTGATGCTCACCACCGTCCAGAAACCGAACCCAGCCTGAACCTCACTGCAGTCCACACACCACCTCCAGCCTGACCGTGAACGCTGTCCACACATCACCCCCAGCCTGAACCTCACCGCCTTCCATAAACCATCCCCTGCCTGACCCTCACCGCCATCCACTCACTGCCCCCAGCCTCACCGTCACTGCCCCCAGCCTGACCCTCACTACCGTCCACACACCACCCCCCAGCCTGACCCTCACCGCCGTTCAACACCGCCCACAGCCTGGCCCACAGCGCCATCCACACATCACTCCCAGACTGACACCCACCGCCGTCAATACACTACCCCCAGCCTGACCCTCACCACCGACCAACACCACCCCAAGCCTGACCCTCACTGCAATCCACACACCGCCCCCAGCCTGATTCTCACCACTGTCTACACAACGCCCCAAGCCTGACCCACACCGACGCAAGCCCTTCCCTCACCAACCTCCACACACTGCCCTCAGCCTGATCTTCACCGCATTCGACACACCACCCGCAGCCTGACCATCACCGCCATCGATACCGTCCCCAGTCTGACCCTCACCACCGTTACACACCGCCCCCAGGCTGACCCTCACCGCCCTCAGCCCGTCCCTCACCACTGTCCACACACTGCCCCCAGACTGACCCTCTCCACCTTCCACACACCACCCCCTGCATGACCATCACTGCCATCCCCAGCCTCACCATCACCGCCGTCCAACACTGCCCATAGGCTGACCCTCACCGCCATCCACACACCACTCCCAGCTTGACCCTCGCCACCGACCACAAACCACCCCAGCCTGACACTCACTGCCGTATAACTCCCGCCCCCAGCCTGACCCCCACCTCCGTCCACACACCGCCTCCAGCCTGACACCCACCGGCGTCCAAACAACAATGCCGCCTGACCCTCACCGCTGTCCAACACCGTCCCCAGCCTGACCCTCATCGCCATCCACCCACTGCACCCAGCCTGTTCTACACACCGCCCCAAGCCTGATCGTCACCGCCGTCTACACACCGCCCCAGCCTGACGCTCACCACCGACCGCACACCGCCCCAGCCTGACCCTCACCCGCCGTCCACACACCGCCCCGAGACTGAGCCTCACTGCCATCAAACACCGCCTCCAGACTGACCCTCACCGCCGTCCAACAACGTCGCTGGCATGCCCATCACTGCTGTCACACGCCGCCCCTATCCTGACCCTAACGGCCGTCCACACACCGCACACAGCCTGGCACACGCTGCAGTCCACACACCGTCCCCAACCTGACACTCGCTGCCATCCACACACCGACCCCAGCCTGGCCCTCACCGCCATCCACACAGTGCCCTAAGCCTGACACTCACCACTATTCACACACCACTCCCAGCCTCACTCTCACCGCTGTTCAATACCCGCACGCAGCCTTCCTTTCACTGTAAACACACCGCCCACAGCCTGACCCTCACTGTTGTCCAACACCACCCCAGCCTGTCCCTCACCGCCCCCAGCACGACCCTCATCGCCGTCTGCACACCGCTGCCAGCCTCACTCTCACTGCCATCCTCAAACCACCCCCAGCCTGACCCTCACTGCTGTCCACACATAGCACCCAGCCAAACCCTCACCGCCATCCGCACACCGCCCCCCCAGCAAACGTTCAACTTCGCCCTCAGCCTGACCCTCACCACCATCCAACATCGCCCACAAGCTGACCCTCACTGTCGTCCAACATTGCCCCCATCCTGACTCTCACAGCCCCCAGCCTGAACCTCACCATCGCCCACATACCGCCCCTGCCTGAACCTCACCACCGTCCACTCACCACCTCCAGCCTGACTCTCACCACCGTCCAACATCGACCACAGCATGACCCTCGCCACCATCTGCACACTTCCCCATCCTGACCCTCACCACCGGCGACCCACCGCCCTATCCTGACACTCACCGCCATCCACACCCCGCCTCCAGCCTGACACACACTGCCATCCACACACCGTCCCCAGCCTGACACTCACGCGCATCCAACGCGGACCCCAGCATGACCCTCACCACCATCCACAAACCGCCCCAGCCTGACCTTCACGCCGCTCACACACTGCCTCCAGCCTGACCGTCACTACTTTCCATACACCGCCCCCAGCCTGACCCTCATCGCTGTCCAACGCCGCCCCCAGCCTGACCCTCACCACCAGGTGAAAGTGAGGACTGCAGATACTGGAGGTCAGAGCTGAAAAATGTGTTGCTGGAAAAGCGCAGCAAGTCAGGCAGCATCCAAGGAGTAGGAGATTCGACATTTTACGCATAAGCCCTTCTTCAGGAAACAATCCTGAAGAAGGGCCTATGCCAGAAAAGTCGATTCTTCTACTCCTTGGATGCTGCCTGACCTGCTGCCCTTTTCCAGTGACATTTTTTAGCTCTGACCCTCACCGCCGCGCAGATACCGCCCGCAGCCTGACCCTCGCTGCCTTCCACGCTCTGCCCCCAGCCTGAACCCCACCACATTCCAAAACTGTGCCCAGCCTGACCCCCACCGCCATGCAAACACCACACTCAGCTGGACTCTCATGGTATCCTCCACACCGCCCCCAGTCTGACCCTCACCGCCACTGACACACCGCGCCCAGCGTGACCCTCAGCACCGTCCACTCAATACGCCCAGCCTGACCCTCGCCACCGTCCAAACACGGCCCCCAGCCTGACCCTAAGCATCGTCCAAACACAGCCGCTAGGCTGATCCTCACCGCCGTACAAATAACGCCACCAGCCTGACCTTCACCACCGTCCACATAACGCCCGCAAGCTGACACACATCGCAATGCACATACTGCCCCAGTCTGACCCTCATCGCCCTCCACACACCGCCCGCCGCCTGAACCTGAACGCCATCTGCACACCGTCCCCATCAAGACCCTCACTGCTGTCCACACACTGCCCACAGCCTGACCCACACCACGAGCTTGACACACACCGCCATCCACACACCATCACCAGCCTGACTCATACGGTCGTCCAACACCGACCCCAGCCTGACACTCATCGCCGTCCGCACAGCACCCCAGCATGACCCTCACTGCCGTCCACAAACCGCCCCAGCCTGACTCTCACCGCACCAACACACAGCGCCCAACATGACCCTCACTGCCATGCACACAACGCTGCCATACTGGTCCTCACCACCGTCCACACACCGCCCCCAACCGGACCCTCACTGCCGTTCTCTCAACCAGACCCTGGCTTCCATCCACACACCGCCCCCTCCATGACACCCACCACCATCCAACACTTCCCCGAGTCTGACCATCACCACCGTCCACACACCGCTGCCATCCTGACCCTCACCGCCATGCACATACTGCCGCCAGCCTGTCCCTCACTGCCGTCCACTCACCTCCCCCAGCCAGACCCTCACCACTGTCCACACACCGCTGCCAGCCTGACCCTCATCGTCGTCACACACTGCCCCAAGCGTGACCCTGAACGCTGTCCACACACTGCCCACAGCCTTACCCTCACCACCGCCCACACATCGTCCACAGACTGACCCTCATCGACGTCCACACACTGCCCCAGCATGACACTCGCTACCATCCACATACCGCCCTCATCTTGACTCTCACTGCCGTCCACACACCGCCCCCAGCCTGACACTCACGGCCGTCCTACATCGACCCCAGCCTGACACTCATCGCCGTTCACACACCGCCTCAGCATGTTCCTCACCGCCATCAACAAACAGCTCCAAGCCTGACCCTCACGTCGGTCACACACTGCCTCAAGCCTGACCCTCACCACTTTCCACATGCGGCCAACAGGCTGAAGCTCACCGCCGTTCAACTCCGCCTCCAGCATGACCCTCACTGCCAGGAGAAAGTGAGGACTGCAAATGCTGGAGATCAGAGCTGCAAAATGTGTTGCTGGAAAAGCCCAGCAGGTCAGGCAGCATCCAAGAATCAATCCTGAAGGAGGGCTTATGACCGTAACGTCGATTCCCGTGCTCCTTGGATGCTGCCTGACCTGCTGCACTTTTCCAGTGACACATTCTTTAGCTCTGACCCTCACCGCCGCGCTGACACCGTCCCCAGCCTGACCCTCGCCGCCTTCCACGCACTGCCCCCAGCCTGACCCGCACCACACTCCAAAACTGTGCTCAACGTGACCCTCACCGGGATCCAAGCACCACACTCAGCTGGACTCTCATGGCACCACACACACCACCCCCAGCCTGACCCTCAGAGCCACCCACATACCGTGCCCAGCCTGACCCTCACCACCGTCCACACACCGTCACCCAGCCGGACCATCACTGCCATCCAGTCAATGCCCCAGCCTGAGCCTCACCGCTGTCCACACAATGCCCCAGCGTGACCCTCAGCATTGTCCAAACACAGCCCAAGCCTGATCCTCACCGCCGTCTACACACCGCCCCAGCCTGACGCTCACCACCGACCGCACACCGCCCCAGCCTGACCCTCACCCACCGTCCACACACCGCCCCGAGACTGAGCCTCACTGCCATCAAACACCGCCTCCAGATTGACCCTCACCGCCGTCCATCAACGTCGCTGGCATGCCCATCACTGCTGTCACACGCCGCACACAGCCTGGCACACGCTGCAGTCCACACACTGTCCCCAACCTGACACTCGCTGCCATCCACACACCGACCCCAGCCTGGCCCTCACCGCCATCCACACAGTGCCCTAAGCCTAAAACTCACCACTATTCACACAACACTCCCAGCCTCACTCTCACTGCTGTTCAATACCCGCACGCAGCCTTCCTTTCACTGTAAACACACCGCCCACAGCCTGACCCTCACTGTTGTCCAACACCACCCCAGCCTGTCCCTCACCGCCCCCAGCCCGACCCTCATCGCCGTCTGCACACCGCCGCCAGCCTGACTCTCACTGCCATCCTCACACCACCCCCAGCCTGACCCTCACTGCTGTCCACACATAGCACCCAGCCAAACCCTCACCGCCATCCACACACCGCCCCCCCAGCAAAACCCTCACCGCCGTCCACACACCACCCCACCCTGACACACACCACTATCCAACACTGTCCCGAACCTGACCTTCACCAACGTCCACACACAGCTGCGATTCTGGCCCTCATAGCCGTCCACACACTGCCGCCAGCCTGACCTTCACAGCCGTCCACACACCACTCCCAGCCAGACCCTCACTGAAGTCCACACTCTGCCCCCAGCCTGACCCTCACCACCGTTCAACTTCGCCTTCAGCCTGACCCTCACCACCATCCAACATCGCCCACAAGCTGACCCTCACTGTCGTCCAACATTGCCCCCATCCTGACTCTCACAGCCCCCAGCCTGAACCTCACCATCGCCCACATACCGCCCCTGCCTGAACCTCACCACCGTCCACTCACCACCTCCAGCCTGACTCTCACCACCGTCCAACATCGACCACAGCATGACCCTCGCCACCATCTGCACACTTCCCCATCCTGACCCTCACCACCGGCGACCCACCGCCCTATCCTGACACTCACCGCCATCCACACCCCGCCTCCAGCCTGACACACACTGCCATCCACACACCGTCCCCAGCCTGACACTCACGCGCATCCAACGCGGACCCCAGCATGACCCTCACCACCATCCACAAACCGCCCCAGCCTGACCTTCACGCCGCTCACACACTGCCTCCAGCCTGACTGTCACTACTTTCCATACACCGCCCCCAGCCTGACCCTCATCGCTGTCCAACGCCGCCCCCAGCCTGACCCTCACCACCAGGTGAAAGTGAGGACTGCAGATACTGGAGGTCAGAGCTGAAAAATGTGTTGCTGGAAAAGCGCAGCAAGTCAGGCAGCATCCAAGGAGTAGGAGATTCGACATTTTACGCATAAGCCCTTCTTCAGGAAACAATCCTGAAGAAGGGCCTATGCCAGAAAAGTCGATTCTTCTACTCCTTGGATGCTGCCTGACCTGCTGCCCTTTTCCAGTGACATTTTTTAGCTCTGACCCTCACCGCCGCGCAGATACCGCCCGCAGCCTGACCCTCGCTGCCTTCCACGCTCTGCCCCCAGCCTGAACCCCACCACATTCCAAAACTGTGCCCAGCCTGACCCCCACCGCCATGCAAACACCACACTCAGCTGGACTCTCATGGTACCCTCCACACCGCCCCCAGTGTGACCCTCACCGCCACTGACACACCGCGCCCAGCGTGACCCTCAGCACCGTCCACACACCGTCGCCCAGCTGGACCATCACCACCGTCCACTCAATACGCCCAGCCTGACACTCGCCACCGTCCAAACACGGCCCCCAGCCTGACCCTAAGCATCGTCCAAACACAGCCGCTAGGCTGATCCTCACCGCCGTACAAATAACGCCACCAGCCTGACCTTCACCACCGTCCACATAACGCCCGCAAGCTGACACACATCGCAATGCACATACTGCCCCAGTCTGACCCTCATCGCCCTCCACACACCGCCCGCCGCCTGAACCTGAACACCATCTGCACACCGTCCCCATCCAGACCCTCACTGCTGTCCACACACTGCCCACAGCCTGACCCACACCACGAGCTTGACACACACCGCCATCCACACACCATCACCAGCCTGAATCATACGGTCGTCCAACACCGACCCCAGCCTGACACTCATCGCCGTCCACAAAGCACCCCAGCATGACCCTCACTGCCGTCCACAAACCGCCCCAGCCTGACTCTCACCGCCACCAACACACAGCGCCCAACATGACCCTCACTGCTATGCACACAACGCTGCCATACTGGTCCTCACCACCGTCCACATACCGCCCCCAACCGGACCCTCACTGCCGTTCTCTCAACCAGACCCTGGCTTCCATCCACACACCGCCCCCTCCATGACACCCACCACCATCCAACACTTCCCCGAGTCTGACCATCACCACCGTCCACACACCGCTGCCATCCTGACCCTCACCGCCATGCACATACTGCCGCCAGCCTGTCCCTCACTGCCG
>NW_025215056.1:17933-22455 GCF_004010195.1 Chiloscyllium plagiosum
CACCGCCGCGCTGACACCGTCCCCAGCCTGACCCTCGCCGCCTTCCACGCACTGCCCCCAGCCTGACCCCCACCACACTCCAAAACTGTGCTCAACCTGACCCTCACCGGGATCCAAGCACCACACTCAGCTGGACTCTCATGGCACCACACACAGCACCCCCAGCCTGACCCTCAGAGCCACCCACACACCGTGCCAGCCTGACCCTCACCACTGTCCACACACCGTCACCCAGCCGGACCATCACCGCCATCCAGTCAATGCCCCAGCCTGAGCCTCACCGCTGTCCACACAACGCCCCAGCGTGACCCTCAGCATTGTCCAAACACAGCCGCTAGCCTGAGCCTCACCACCATACAAACACCACCACCAGCCTAAGCTTCACCACTGTCCACATACCGGCCGCAGACTGACGCACACCGCAATGCACACACTCCCCAGTCTGACCCTCACCGCCCTCCAAACACCTCCCGCCGCCTGGGCGTCAACGCCGCCTGCACGTCGCCCCCATCTGGACCCTCACCGCTCTCCACACACCGCCCCCATCCTGCCCCTCACCACCATCTACACATCTCCCCCAGCCTGTCCCTCACTGCCATCCACGCACAGGCCCCCGCATGACCCTCACTGCCATCAACACACCGCCCCAAGCCTGACAATCACGGACCCCCACACTCCGCTCCCCTTCTGACCCTCACCGTCGTCCACACACTGCTCCCAGCCTGATCCTAACTGCCGTCCACACACCGCCCCTAGCCTGACCCTCACCATCATTCACACACCGCCCCCAACCTGAACCTCACGGTCATCCACACTCCGCCGCCAATCTGACCCTCACCACCGTCCACACACCTCGCCCAGCCTGAACCTCACGGCAGTCCACACACCGCCCCCAACCTGACCCTCACCACCGTCCAAAAACCGTCCCCAGCCTGACTCTCACCTCTGTCCACTCAATGCCTCCAGTCTGACCCTTACTGCCGTCGAAAACCGCCCCCAACCTGACCCTCCCCGCCGTCCACTCAAAGCCCACAGTCTGACCCTCACCGCCATCCACACACCGACCCCAGCCTGACCCTCACCGCCGTCCACACACTGCCCCCAGCCTGAAACTCACCACGGTTCACACACCACTCCCAGCCTCACTCTCCCCGCCGTTCTACACCCGCACCCTGCCTGACTCTCACTGCCATAAACACACCGCCACAAGGCTGACTCTCATCACCGGCCAACATCGCCCACAGCCTGACCCTCACCACCCCCAACCTGACCCTCATCGCCGTCCACACACTGCCCCCAGCCAAACCCTCACCGCCGTCCACACACCACCCCCAGCCAAACTCTCACCGCCGTCCACATATCATACACAGCCTGACCCTCACCACCATCCAACACTGCCCCTCACCGCCGTTCACACACCACTCCCACCCTGACACCCACCACCATCCAACACTGCCCTGCGCCTGACCCTCACCACCGTCCACACACCACTGCCATACTGGTCCTCACAGCCGTCCAGTCACTGTCGCCAGCCTGACTTTCACAGCCATCCACACACCGCCCCCAGCCAGACCCTCACCAACGTCCACACACTGCACCCAACCAGACCCTCACCACCATTCGCACACTACCCCTAGCCTGACCCTCACCACTGTCCACACACTGCCCCCACCCCGACCCTCACTGCTGCCCACACAACGCCCTTAGCCTGACCCTCACCACCATCCAACACCGCACCCAGCCTGACCCTTACCACCATCCAACATTGCCCACAGCCTGACACTCACTGTCGTCCAACACCGCCCCCACCCTGACCCTCACCGCCCAGCCTGGCCCTTACTGCCGTCCACACACCGACCCAGCCAAACCCTCACCGCCATCCACACATCATCTGCAGCCTGACTCTCACCACAATCCAACATTGCCCCGAGCCTGACCCTCAACGCCGTCCACACTGACATCCGCCACCATCCAACACTACCCCGAGCCTGACCCTCACCGCCGTCCACACACCGCTGCCATACTGGCCCTCACAGCCTTCCACACACTGCCGCCAGCCTGACTTTCACAGCCGTCCACACACCATTCCCAGCCAGACCCTCACTGACGTCCACACATTGACCCCAGCCAAACCCTCACTGACGTCCACTCACCTCCCCCAACCAGACCCTCACCGCCATTCGCACACTACCCCTAGCCTGACCCTCACCGCTGTCCACACACTGCCCCCATCCTGACCCTCACTGCCGCCCACACAGCGCCCCCAGCCTGACCCTTACCACCGTCCAACATTGCCCACAGCCTGCCCCTCACTGTCGTCCAACACTGACCCGACCCTGACCCTGACAGCCGCCCACACAGCGCCCCCAGCCTGACCCTCACCACTGTCCAACATCACCCACCGGCTGACCTTCACCGCCCTCCACACTCTGCCCCCACCCTGTCCCTCACCACCGCCTACCCACCGCCCCCAGCCTGGCACTCACTGCCCTCCACACACCGCTCCTAGAGTGACACTCACCGCCATCCACACACCGCCCCGAGCCTGACACACACCGCCATCCACACACCGTCCCCAGCCTGACACACACGGTCGTCCAACACCGACTCCAGCCTGACACTCAACGCCGTCCACACAGCACACCAGTATGACCCTCACCGCCGTCCACAAACGGCCCCAGCCTGACCCTCACCGCCACCAACACACAGCGTCCAACATGACCCTCACTGCCATGCACACACCGCCCCCAGCCTGACCCTCACGACCGTCCACACACCGCCCCCAGCCAGACCCTCGCTGCCGTCCACACACCGCCTCCACCTTGACACACACTACCATCCAACACTTCCCCGAGCCTGACCATCACCACCGTCCACACACCGCTGCCATCCTGACCCTCACTGCCTTGCACACACTTCCGCCAGCCTGTCCCTCACTGACGTCCACTCACTTCCCCAGCCGGACCCTCACCGTCGTCCACACACCGCCCCCAGCCTGACCCTGACCGACGTCCACATACCACCCCAACCAGACCCTAAGTTCAGTTCGAAAACTAGCCCCAGCCTGACCCTCACCGCTGTCCACACACTGCACCCACCCCTAAACTCTGTGCCGCCCACACATCGCCCACTGCCTGACCCTCACAGACGTCCACACACTGCCCCCAGCATGACCCTCACCGCCGTCCACAAACCGCCCCAAGCCTGATCCTCACGCCCCTCACACACTGCCTCCAGCCTGACCATCACCGCTTTCCACGCGCAGCAAACGAGCTGACCCTCACCACCGTCCAACTCTGCCCCCAGCCTGACACTCTTGCCAAGAGAAAGTGAGGACTGCAGATGCTAGAGATCAGAGCTGAAAAATGTGTTGCTGGAAAAGCGCAGCAGGTCAGGCAGTATCCAAGGAGCAAGACAATTGAAGTTTCGAGCATAAGCCCTTCTTCAGGAATCAATCCTGAAGTGGGACGTATGCCCGTAACGTCGATTCCTGCTCCTTGGATGCTGCCTGACCTGCTGCACCTTTCCAGCTACACATTTTTTAGCTCTGACCCACACCGCCACCCAGACACTGTCCCCAGCCTGACACTCGCCGCCTTCCACGCACTGGCCCCAGCCTGACCCCCAACACATCTCCCAAAACCGTGCTCAGCCTGACCCCCACCGCCATCCAAACACCATTCTCAACTGGACACTCATGGCACCCCACACACCGCCCCAGCCTGACCCTCACAGCCACCCACACACCACACACAGCCTGACTCTCACCACCGTCCACACACCGTCCCCCAGCCGGATCATCACTGCCATCCACTTAATGCCCCCAGCCTGAGCCTCACCGCTGTCCAAACACGGACCCAGCCTGACCCTCAGCATTGTCCAAACACAGCGCTAGCCTGAGCCTCACCGCCGTACAAACACCGCCACCAACCTAATTTGAACCACCGTTCACGTACCTCCTGCAGGCTGACCCACACCGCAATGCACACACAGCCCTCCAAACACCGCCGCTGCCTGAACCTCAATGCCGCCTGCACGCCGTCCCCATCCTAACCCTCACCGCCGTCCACACTCCGCCCCCAACCTGCCCCTCACCGCCGTCCACACACCGCCCCCAGCCCGATCCTCATGGCAGTCCACACACCGCCCCCAACCTGACTGTCACCGCCGTCCACACATCGCCCCCAGTCTGACCCTCACCACTGTCCAACATTACCCACAGCCTAACCCTCACTGTCGTCTAACACCGCCCCCAGCCTGACCCTCTCCACCACCAGCCTGACCTTCACTGCCGACCATTCACCGCACACCACCCGGACACCCACCACCATCCAACACTGCCCCGAGATGGACCCTTACTGCCGTCCACACACCGCCGCCAGCATGACCCGCACCGCCGTCCACACACCGACCCCAGTCAGAACCTCACCACTGTCCACACACTGCCCGCAGCCTGACCCTCACCACCGTCCACACGCTGTCCCCATCCAGACCCTCACCGCCGTCTACACACCGCTCCCAG
>NW_025215056.1:22619-49013 GCF_004010195.1 Chiloscyllium plagiosum
CACCACCACCCAACAGTGCCCCGAGCCGGTCCCTCACTGCCGTCCACACACTGCCGCCCTCCTGACCCTCACCACCATCCACACACCGCAGCCAGCCTGACCCTTACTGCCGTCCACACACCGCCCCCAGCCAGACCCTCACCGATGTCCACACACTGACCCCAGCCTGACACTCACCACCGTCTGACACTGGCCCTAGTGTAACCCTCAAAACCATCCACACACCGCACCCAGCATGACCTTCACAGCTGTCCACGCACGGCCCCGATCCTCTCGCTCACCGCCGTCTACACAGCGCCCCAGCCTGACACTCAAGGCAATCAGCACACTGCCCCCACCCTGATCCTGACACCGTCCACTGCCTTACACTCACCACTGTCCACAAACCGCCCCAATCCTGACCCTCACCACCATCTACACAGCGCCCACAGCCTGACCTTCACTGCCATACACACACCGCACCCATCCTGACCTTCACCGCCATCTGTACACCGCCCCCAGCCTGACCCTCTCTGCCGTTCACACACTGCCCCCAGTTGAAACTCACTGCCGTCCACACACCGCCGCCATCCTGACCCTCACTGCCGTCCACACACTGCCCCAAGCTTGACCCTCACAGCCTCCCAAACACTTCTCCGAGCCTGACCCTCACCGCCGTACACACACCGCTCCCAGCCTGACACTCAAGGCCATCCACACACTGCCCCTACCCTGACACACACCGCCATCAACACAGCGTCCACAACCTTACACTCACCAGCGTCCACAAACCGCCCCAATCCTGAACCTCAGCGCCATCTACACACCGCCCACAGCCTGACCCTCACTACCGTACAAACACTGCACCCGTCCTGACCTTCACTGCCACCCACATCGCCCCCAACCTGACCCTCACTGCCGTCCACACAATACCTCCAGCCTGAACCTCACTGCCGTCCACACACCGCCCCCATCCTGACCCTCACACCGTCCCAACGTAGTCCACACACAACCCTGCACTCTGGCTCTCACCGCCTTCTGAACACCGCCCCCAGCCTGACCCTCGCTGCCATCCACTCAGTGTCCCCAGCATGACACACACCGCCGTTCAAAACCGCCCCCAAACTGACCTTTATGGCCGAGTAACACTGCCTCCAATTTGACCCTCACTGCCGTCCATAAACCGCCCCCAGCCTGACCCTCATGCCATCCACACACTGATCCCATCCTGACCCTCACTGCCATCCACACAACAGACCCAGCCTGACCCTCACAGCTGTCCACACACCGTCCAAATCTTGACCCTCACAGCCCTCCAAACACTTCTCCGAACCTGACCCTCACCACAGTACACACACCGGCCCCAACCTGACCCTCACCGGCAGTCACACATTGCCCACAGCCTGACACACATCGCCGTCAAACACTGCCCCCAGCCTGATGCTCACCAGCGTGCACACACCGTCCCCAGCTGACTCTCACCACCGTCCACTTCATGCCCCCAGCCTGATCCTGACAATGCCGTCCATACACAGGCCCCATCCTGACCCTCAACGCCATCCACACACCGCTCCCAGCCTGACCTTAAGTGCCGTCCACACACCGGCCCCCACATGACCTTCATCGGCATCCACACTGACCCTCAACACCGTCCACATACCGCCCCCAGACGGACCCTCAACATAGTCCACACACAACCCTGCATTCTGGCCCTCACCACCATCTGTACACCTCCCCCAGCCTGACCCTCACTGCCGTCCACTCAATGCCCCCAGCCTGATCTCCCACCGCCGTTCAATACCGCCGCCAAACTGACCGTTATGGCCGATTAACACTGCCTCCAATTTGACCCTCACTGCCGTCTATAAACCGCCCCAGCCTGACCCTCACTGCCATCCACAATCCACCCCCAGCCTCACCCTCACTGCTGTCCACATGCAGCCACTAGCCTGACATTCACTGCCGTCCACATACCGCCCACAGCCTCAGCCACACCGCTATACACACTCTGCCCCAGTTTAACCCTCACTGCCCTCCACACACCGCGCGCCGCCTGACCATTTCCACCATCCAGACACCGTACACAGCCTGACCCTCGCTGCCTTCCACTCACTGGCCCAAGCCTGACCCCCAACACACTCCAAAATCATGCTCAGCCTGACCCCCACCGCCATCTAAACACCACACTCAGCTGGACTCTCATGGTACCACACACACCGCCCCAGCCTGACCCTCACCACCGTCCACACACCGTCACCCAGCCGGACCATCACCACCGTCCACTCAATGCCACCGCTGTCCACACACCGCCCCCAGCGTGACCCTCAGCATTGTCCAAACACAGCCGCTGGCCTGAGCCTCACTGCCATACAAACACTGCCACCAGCCTAACCTTCACCACCGTCCAAATACCGGCCGCAGGCTGACCCACACCGCAATGCACACACAGCCCCAGTCTGAACCTCACCATCCTCCAAACACCGCCCGCTGCCTGAACCTCACCACCATCTACACAAACCCCCAGCCTGACCCTCACTGCCGTACACACAGCTCCACCATCCTAACCCTCAATGCCATCCACACACAGACCCCATCGTGACCCTCACTGCCATCCACACACCGCCCCAATCCTGACAATCACGGACCCCCACACTCCGCTCTCATCCTGACTCTCACCGCCGTCCACACACCGACCCCAGACTGATCCTCACTGCCGTCCACACACCGCCCCCATCCTGACACCCAGCACCACCCAACACTGCCCAAGCCAGGCCCTCACTGCCGTTCACACACTGCTGCCCTCCTGACCCTCACCACCATCCACACACTGCCGCCAGCCAGACCCTCACCGACGTCATCACTCCGACCGCAGCCTGACACTCACCGCCGCCCACACACGGCCCCCAGCCTGACCCTCACAGACGTCCACACACCTCACCCATCCTGACCCTTACCACCGTCCGACACTGGCCCAGTGTGAACCTCAACACCATCCATACACCGCCCCGATTCTGACACTCAAGGCCATCCACACACTGCCCCCACCCTGACCCTCACCACCATCCACACACTGCCGCCAGCCAGACCCTCACCGATGTCATCACACCGACCCCAGCCTGACACTCACCGCCGCCCACACACGGCCCCCAGCCTGAACCTCACTGCCGTCCACACACTGACCCCATCCTGACCCTCACTGGCGTCCACACACCAGACCCAGCCTGACCCTCACAGCTGTCCACACACCGTCCCAAGCTTGACCCTCACAGCCCCCCAAACACTTCTCCGATCCTGACCCTCACCACTATACAAACACCGCTCTCAGCCTGACCCTAAGTGCCGTCCACACACCGGCCCCAACCTGACCCTCACCGGCAGTCACACACCGCCCACAGCCTGACCCACATAGCCGTCACACACTGCCCCAGCTTGTTGCTCACTACCGTGCACACACCGTCCCCAGCTGACTCTCACCACCGTCCACTTCATGCCCCCAGCCTGATCCTCACAGCTGTCGAAAACCTCCCCCAGCCTGAGCCTCACCAACATCCACAAAATGCCCCCAGTCTGAAACACACCGCCGCCCACACACCACCCCCACACTGTCCTTCACCACCGTCGTACACTGCTCCCAGCCTGACCCTCACCACAGGCCAACATCGCCCACAGCCTGATCGTCACTGCCATCCACACACCACTCCCAGCCTGACCCTCACTGCCGTCCACACACCGTCCCCAGCCTGACTCTCACCTCTGTCCACTCAATGCCCCCAGCCTGACCCTAACCGCCGTCGAAAACCGCCCCCAACCTGGCCATCCCCGCCGTCCACTCATAGCCCACAGCCTGACCCTCACCGCTGTTCAACACCCGCACCAAGCTTGACCCTCAACACTGTCCAACATCGCCCACAACCTAACCCTCACTGTCGTCCAACGACGATCCCAGCCTGACTCTCTCCACCCCCAGCCTGACCCACAATGCCATCCACACACCGCACCCCACCCTGACACCTACCACCATCCAACACTGCCCCGAGCCGGACCATCACCGCCGTCCACCCACCGCCGCCAGCCTGACCCTCACCACCGTCCAATCACCGACCCCAGCCAGAACCTCACCGCTGTCCACACACTGCCCCAAGCCTGACCCTAACCGCCATCCACACACCGCCCCCAGCCAGACCTTCACCACCGTCCCACACTGCTCCCAGGCTGACCCTTACTTCCGTCCACACACCACCCCTAGCCTGCCGCTCACCGCCATCCACACTCCGCTCCAAGCCTGCCCCACACGGACTCCACACTCCGCTCCCATCCTGACCCTCACCTCTGTGCACACACCGCTCCCAACCTGACTTTAAGTGCCATCCACACACCGGCGCCAGCCTGACCCTCACCGGCATTCACACACACCGCCCCCACCGTGACCCTCATGGGCGTCCACACTCAAACACCAACATGACCCTCATCGCCGTCCACACACTGCCCCCAGACTGACCCAAATCGCCATCACACACTGCCCCCAGTCTGATGCTCGCCACCATACACACACCGTCCCCAGCATGACTCTCATCACCGTCCACTTAATGCCCCAGCCTCACCCTCACAGCCGTCGAAAACCTCCACCAGCCTGACCCTCCCCACCGTCCACACAATACCCCCAGCCTTACCCTGACCGCCAAACACCGCACTAGTCTGAACCACACCGCCGCCACACACCGCCCCCAGACTGTCCCTCACCACCATCGTACACTGCTTCCAGCCTGACCCACACCACAGTCTACACTATGCGCGCAGCCTGACACTCACCACCGTCCAACATCGCCCACAGCCTGACGCTCACTGTCATCCATACAACGTCCCCAGCCTGACCCTTACTGCCGTCCACACACCGCCCCCGGCCTGCCCCTCACCGCCATTCAACATTGCCCACAGCCTGACCTCAACGCTGTCCACACAATGCCCCCAGCATGACTATTACTGCAGTCCACACATCGCCCCCAGCCTCACCCTCACTGCCGTCCACAGGCCACCCATAGCCTGACTCTCACCACAGTCCATACACGCACCCCGCCTGACACTCTCTGCCGTCCACACAACACCCCCAACCTGATACTCACTGCTGACGACACACCACCCCGTCTGACCCTCACTGCTGTCCACACAACAACCCCAACCTGACCCTCACCGCCTTTCAACATTGCTCCCCGCCTGACCCTCACTGCCATCCACACAGCGCCCCCAGCATGACCCTCACTGCCGTCCACATACCGTCCCCAGCCAGACACTCACCGATATTCAACATCGCCCCCAGCCTAACCCTCACCAGTGCCCACACACCGCTCCTAGCCTGAACCTCACCGCTGTCCACACGCCGCCCCAGCCTGACCCTCACTGCCGTCCACACACTACTCCCAGCATGAACCTTGCTGCCGTTGAACACCCGCACCCAGCCTGACCCTCATCACCGTCCAACATCGCCCACAGCCTGATCCTCACTGTCGTCCAACACCACCCCCAGCCTGACCGTCACCGTTCTCAAACTGACCCTCACTGCCATCCACACACTGCACTCCACTCTGACACCCACCACTATCCAACACTGCTCCGAGCCTGATCCTCACGGCCGTCCACACATCGCCACCAGCCTGACCCTCACCGCCGACCACACACCGCCACTAGGCTGACCCTCACTGCCGTCCACCCACTGACCCCAGCATGATCCTCACTGCCGACCATTGACTGCCCTCAGCCTGACCCTCACTGCGTCCACATACCGCCCCCAGCCTGACCCTCACCGCCATCTGCACACCGCCCCCAGCCTGACACTCACTGCCGTCCCCACACCACCCCCAGCCTGACCCTCATCGCTGTCCACACGCCGCCCGCACTCTGACACCCACCACCATCCAACACTGCCCCGAGCGTGACCAACACCGCCATCCACACACCGCTGCCATCTTGACCCTCAGCGCCTTCCAGACACTCCCCCAGCCTGACCCTCACTGACGTCCACACACCACCCCCAGACTGACTCTCACTACCGTCGTACACTGCTCCCAGCCTGATCCTCACCACATTCCACACACCGCCCCCAGCCTGACCCAACCACCGTCCAAAGCCGCCATCAGCCTTAATGTCACCGCCGGGAGAAAGTGAGGACTGCAGATGCCGGAGATCAGAGCTGAAAAATGTGTTGCTGGAAAAACACAGCAGGTCAGGCAGCATCCAAGGAGTAGGAGAATCGACTTTTCGGGCATAAGCCCTTCTTCAGGAATCAATCCTGAAGAAGGGCTTACGCCAGAAACGTCGATTATCCTGCTCCTTGGAGGCTGCCTGACCTGCTGCGCTTTTCCAGCAACACATTTTTCTGCTTTGACCCTAACTGCTGCACACACATCACCCCCATCCTGATCCTCGCCGCGTTCCACACACTGCGCCCAGCCTGTCCCCCACCACAGTCCAAAACCGTCCTCAGTCTGACCCCCACCGTAGTCCAAAAACCACACTTAGCCGGACTCTCATGGCACCCCATACACTGCATCCAGCCTGACCCCCACCACCGTCCACTCACCGCGCCCCCAGCCTGACCCTCACCACCGTCCAGTCAATGGCTACAGCCTCAACCTCGCCACCGTCCACATACCGCCCACAGCCTGACCTTCAGCATCGTCCACACATAGACACCAGAATGACCCTTACCGCTGTCCCCTCACCGCCGCCAGCCTGACCCTCACTGCCGTCCACACTCCGTCCCCAGCCTGACCCTCACCCCCGTGCACACAGTGCCCCCAGCCTGACCCTCAGCATAGTCCACACACAATCCTGCTTTCTCACCCTCACTGCTGTCTGAACACTGCCCCCAGTCGGACCCTCACCGCTGTCCACTCAGTGCTCCCAGCCTGACCTTCCACCGTTGTTCAAAACGGCCCCCAAACTGACCTTTATCGCCGATTAACACCGCCTCCAATTTGACCCTCACTGCCGTCCATAAACCGCCCCCAGCCTGACCCTCACTGCCATCCACAATCCACCCCCAACCTGACCCTCACTGCTGTCCACACGCAGCCACTAGCCTGACCTTCACTGCCGTTCACATACCGCCCACAGCCTCACCCACACCGCTATACACACTCTGCCCCAGTCTGACCCTCACCGCCCTCCACACACCGCCCGCCACCTGACCCTCACCTACGTCCACACACCACCCACAGCCTGAACCTCACCGCAGTCCAAACACCGCCCCCAACCAGACCCTCACGGACATCTACATACCGCCTCCAGCCTGACCCTCAACTGCCGTACACACAATGCCCCCATCCTGACCCCCACTGCCATCCACACACCGCGCATCGCCTGACCACACCGGCCTCATGCTGACCCGCACCGGCATTCACACACTGCCCCCATCCTGACACCCACTGCCATCCACACACCGCGCATAGCCTGACCCTCACCGCCATCCACACACCGTCCCCAGCCTGACCCTCACTGCCATCCAGTCACTGCCCCCAGCCTGACCCTCACTGCTGTCCACACACCGCCCCCATCCTGATCCTCACTGCCCGTGCACACACCGGCCTCATGCTGACCCGCACCGGCATTCACACACCGCCCCCAGCCTGACCCTCATGGGCATCCACACACGGCCCTCAAACTGACCATCACCGCCGCCGAAAAGCCGCCCCGAGCCTGATCCTCACGGCCATCCACACACCGAACCCAACCTGACCCTCAACACAATCTGCACACCACCCGAAGCCTGACCCTCATCGCCGTCCACACACCGTCCCCAGCATGACGCTATCGCCGAACCAACACAGTCCCCTGCCTGACTCTCACTGCCATTCACTCAATGCCCCCAGCCTGACCCATGCGGTCGTTCAAAACCCGCCACACACCACCGCCAGCCTGACTCTCACCATCGTCCAACATCACCCACAGCCTGACCCTCACTGTCATCCAACGTCGTCCCCAGCCTGACCGTCATCACCTCAGCCTGACCCTCACTGCCGTCCAGACCACGCACCCCACCCTGAGACCCACCACCATCCAACACTGACCCGAGCCGGACTTTCATTGCCATCCACACACCGCTGCCAGCCTGACCTTCACTGCCATCCACACACCGACACCAGGCTGACGCTCACCACTATCCACATACTGCCCCCAGCCTGACCCTCACTGCCGTCCACACACTGTCCCCAGCCTTACCCTCACCACCGTCTACACGCTGCCCCCAGCCTGACCCTCACTGCTGTCCACACGCCACCCCCTCTCTGACACCCACCACCATCCACACACCGCCGCCAGTCTGATCCTCACCGCAGTCCACGCACCGCCCAGAGCCTGACCCTCACCGCCATTCACACATCGCACCCATCCTGACTCTCACCGCCATCCACACACCGCCCCGGTCTTACCCTCACCGTCTTCCACACACTGCCCCAAGCCTGACCCTCACTGCCGTCCACACACCTCCCCATCCTGACGCTCACTACCGTGCACACACCGCACCCATCCTGACCCTCACTGCCTTCCACACACTGCCTCCAGCTTGACCCTCACGGTCCCCCAAACACTGCTCTGATCGTGACCCTCACTGCTGTACAAACACCGCTGCCAGCCTGACCCTAAGCACCGTCCAAACACCTGCCACAGCCTTGCCCTCACCGGCATTCACACACCGCCCCCACCCTGACCCTCAAGGGCGTCAACACTCTACCCCCAACCTGTCCCTCACCGCCATCCACACACGGGCCCCAGCCTGACACTCACCACCGTGCACACACCGTCCCCAGCGGACTCTCACCGCCGTCCACTCAATGCCCCCAGCCTGACCCTCACAGCCGTCAAAAACCTCCCAGCTGTCTGACCCTCCCCGCCATCCACTCAATGCCAACCAGCCTGACCCTCACCGTCGTCGAACAATGCCACCAGCCTGACCCTGACTGCAGTCCATACACCGCCCCAAGCCTGAACCTCACTGCAGTTCAACATTGCCCACAGCCTGATCTCAACTCTGTCCACATAACACCCCCAGCCTGACCCACACTGCCGTCCACACACTGCCCCCAGCCTCAACCTCACTGCCGTCCACAAACCACCCACAGCCTGACTCTCACCGCAGTCCATACACACTCCCCCCCTTCTGACACTCTCCGCCGTCCACACACCGCCCCCAACCTGAACCTCACTGCTGTCCACACACCGCCCCCAACCTGACCCTCACCACCGTCCACACTCCACCCAGCCTGAATCTAATCACCATTTACACATCGGCCCCGGTCGGACCCTCATTGCCATCCTCACATCATCCCCAGACTGACCCTCACTGCTGTCCACACAGCGACCCAGCCTGACGCTCAATGCCATCCACACACCACTTCCAGCCTTACCCGCACTGCCATCCATAAACCACTACCAGCCTGCCCCTTACTGCTGTTCTCACACCGCGCCCAGCCTGACCCGCACTGCCATCCACACTCCGCCACCAGCCTGGCCCACATTGCGTCCACACACACCCCCAGCCTGACCTCACTGCCGTCCACACCCCGCCCAGCCTTATCCTCATTGCCTCTGACACATCGTCCCCAACTTTACTCTCACTGCCATCGACACTCCGCCATCAGCCTGAGACTCGTACTGCCATCCACACACCGCCCCCAGCCTTATCCTCACCACCGTCCAACCTCGCCCAAGCCTGACCCTCACTGCCGTCCACACACCGCCTCCAGCCTGATGCTCACTGCCATCCACACACTGCCCCCAGTCAGACCCTCACCACCGTTCAACACCGTTCAACACCGACCCCTGCCTGACACTCACTGCCGTCCACACGCCACCCACAGCCTGACCCTCACCGCCGCCCACACACCGCCCCCAGCCTGAACAGCAGCAGCAACACTTTACCAGCCTGTTGTAAGGTTCCCACCCAGGTTAGAGCTGTCTCAGCTCTCTGGAGGAATACAGACCATTGTTGGAAGATCATTGTCCTTCTCTACTCCATCAGCATAACGGGAGATCTGGGGAAATTAATGTTTGAGAAGATCATAAATGATGTGGTGAGATGATCTCTACCATTAATCTCCCCAGAGCCCACGTCGCTCAGATTCTACAGAATCTTGTAAGGTGGAGCGCAAAAACAGTAAGGAGGAGCAAACATTGATGGGAGTTATATATCAAAGTGAAAGCTGCAGTACAAATGCTGGACATGTTATAAAACAGGAAATGAGATATTCACCTTTGTGGCGACTGCAGTAATAATTTACTGTTTAAATTATATCTAAACTGTGTTAACCCAATTGCATGCTAATGCTGGGAAAAATGGATTTCGTGATCACGTGCGAGATGGTTTACATGAACATTATGTCGAGCACTGAGCTCGAGATCAGGTTATTTAGGAATTGGTGTTGAGTGAGCAGAAGAGCTAATTGAAAATTTTGCTGGAAAGCACCTTTTGGGAACAGTGACCACAATGTATTGGTTTTCTTTTATGCTGTTTGAGTACACAGCAGTTTTTGTTTTATTTGAAGTAACCGTTATAAATCTGAGTCATGCAAGCCATGAAAGTGTGAGGAGAAAGTGGGGACTACAGATGCTGGAGATCAGAGTCGAAGAGTGTGATTCTGGAAAAACACAGTCAGGCAGCATACTAACAGCAGATAAATCGATGTTTCGGGCATAAGCCCTTCATCAGGTATGAAGCTTATGGGCCAAGCGGGCTGGGGGATAAATGAGAAGGGGGTGCGACAGGGGGGAGGTTAGCAGGGATTGCGATAGGTAGATGAAGGTGGGGTTGAAAGTGATAGGTGACGAAGGGAGACAGAACACCTCAACTACTGCATCCATTAAACCCAATGTGTTCTTCTCTATATTGGCGAGACAGAACATCAACTTGTGGATCATTTCAGAGAACATCTCTGGGACAGGCAGATTGAACACCTCCATTGCCTTGTGGCTGCGTACTTTAACTCCCTTTCCCACTCTGCCAAGGACATGAGGGGCCTAGGCCTGATCCATCACCAAACCTGAGCCACCAGAAGCCATGAGGAAGAAAGCCTCCTCTTCTGTCTTGGGACCCTCCAACCACAGGGGATCATACTGGATTTCACCATTTCTCCATTTCCTCTAATCCCACCTTATCTCGCTCCAACCTTCCAAGTCAGCACCGCCCTTTTGAATGTTCCTATGTGTCCACCTTCCTTCCTATAAATCTGGTCTACCCTACTCTCCGATTATCACTTTCAACCCCACCTTCATTTACCTGTTAGATGAAAGGTGGCAGCTTAGAAAAATGCCAAGTGTTGTAGTAAGCCAGTGGATTCAGAGAAATGTAGGACCCAGCAAAGGATGGCTAAGAAACTGAGAAGAAAATCAAAAAGAGAACGGCATTTAGCCAATCTGGATAAGGTTATAAAATATTATCCAACAGTTGAAGAAAGGATGAATTTGGAAAGTGGAGAACTACAGACCAGTTATCTTGCCATCCACAGTCAGGTGTCTGTTGGACTCGGATTACAAAGGACATGCTACTAGATAATTAGAAGGTAATAATATAACTGGGGAGTGTGGGAATGTATCGATGAAAGGAAAACCAGAAGTGACAAACATTTTTTTAGAATGGTTTGAAGATGATTCTTGTGGACATGGGCAATGAAGAACCAATGTATAACATATAGTTGGATATTCATGAGCTTTTCTTTTCAAAGAACTCACACAGTAAGCTCATAAGAAAAGTTAAAGCGAGAGGTATTGAGAAGAATATATGCAAATGGGAAAGTAAAAATTAGGTTTACATTCATGTGAATGTAATTGGAAGATAGAGGATGTCGTGCACCAGCTGCATCGAGTGTTCATGAGACTACACTTAGAGTATTGTGTACCGTTCGGAGTCCCAATCTAAGAAAGAATATATTGACTACAGAGGAACTGGAAAAGGTATTATCCAGATTAATCCCGAAAATGGCAAGATTGTCTGATGGGGAACCTCAGCCTGTGATCTCGAGTTTCAAAACATGAGAGGTGATTGTAGTGAATCTTAGAAACATCGAAAGGATTGAATAACAGAGGGACATGGAGAAGTACAAGTAGGCGAGATCAGGAAGAATCCCACAATATTCTATACGGACAAGTAGAACAGAATAATCAGCAAACAGTTAATCTGTGTGTCAAGCTGGAGAACATTGATGGATTGTCCCATGAGACCTTCACATCTATTTTACTTGGGAGAAGGAGGATGCAGCTACAGAATTCAAGAAGATGGACTAGGAAGCTCTTGAACAGATTGATGTAAAATACGAGCAGGGATTTGTGGTTTTGTTCTGTAAAAGACTTTGGGCCAATCTCCATGTCTGAATGAGTTTTATCACAGGCGGGTGTTGGGGTCAACGGAAGAAAGACCCTGACTGAATATTTTAATTGAAATCTGACCATAGGGGAGGTGCCAGAGAACTGGAGAACTGCAAATACGATTCCACTTCACAGTAAGGGTGGAAGAGATTGACCAGGGAACTATATACGAGCGAGTATTAGATCACTGTTAAGGAAACTAATGGATAAAATAGGGAAGGAGAAAATCGAACTCCAATCAGAGTTGCAAGAGTGATCAGGGATAATCATCATGACTTTATCAGGAGGAAGTCACATCCAATGGATTTGATTGAATTAGTTTGAGGGGGTCGATTAATTAGTTTTGGAGGAAGGCCTATGACACATTTCCACCTTGGAAACTGAAAAATAAAGTAAAATCTCACAATATGATGGATAACTTGACAAGTTACAATGAAAATTGTCTTAGTAGCAGGAGGCAGAGGGCGGTGGGAGAAGACTGTTTGTGTGACTGGAGACCAGTGTCCCCTGGTGTACCACAGGGATCAGTGCTGTGTACATTGTTGTTTGTGTTATTCATAACAAAATATAGATGTGAATTTGGAGGGGGCTAGGTGGAGAGTGGGGATGGTGTGATAAGTAAGTGTATGTTTGACATAAAGGTTGGCTGGGTGGTTCGCATTGAGGAGGAAGGCCTTGAGTTACAGGAAGGTGCAGATGGAATGGTCAGATGGGCACATCAATGGCAGATGGAATGTAACCCTGATAAATATGAGGTGATGCACTTTGGGAAATGGAACCAGGCAGGGGAGGACTCAATGATTGGCAGAACACTGGGAAGCTCAGATTGTGCTTCTCCACACATCCCTGAATGTGACTGGACAGGTTAATGCTTAAAAATGTGTTGCTGGAAAAGCACAGCAGGTCAGGCAGTATCAAAGGAGCACGAGAATCGATATTTCGGGCAGATTTCTGAAGAAGGTTTATGCCCGAAACGTTGATTCTGCTACTCCTTTGATGCTGCCTGTCCTGCTGCGCTTTTCCAGCAACACATTTTTTAAGCTCTGATCTCCAGCATCTGCAGTCCTCACTTTCTCCTGGACAGGTAAATGGACTAGTTAAGAATTGGACCTTGGGTGTAGCGTTTCCTAATCAGGCGTAGATTATAAGATGTATACAGGGCTTTGGTTCGGCCAAAATGGAGTACTGTATGTACCACTTGTGCGCCAAACAGCATAAGCAGTCAGCGATAGACAGAGCTAAGTGATCCCACAAAAGGAACGGTTCAGTTCTAAGCTCTGCAGTCCTTCCACATCTAGTCGAGAAACGTTGGGGACAATGAAACAATTCACTGGAGGAAAGGATTCCACAAATAACCCCTTCCTCCATGATGGAAGAGCCCAGCACTTCAGTGTATAAGATAAGGCTGATGCATTCACAACAATCTTCAGTCAGAAGTGCTGAGTGGATGATCCATTTCAGCCTCCTCCAGTGGTCCTCAGCAATTCAGTTACCAGTCATCAACCAATTTGATTCAGTCCACGCGATATCCAGAAACGATTGGAGATACTGGATACTCCATAGGTCCATAATCTGACAACATTCTGGCAATAGTACTGAAAACTTGTGCTCCATAACTTGCCACTCCCCTAGCCAAACTGTTTCATTACAGTTACAACAATGCCATTTCCTCCTTATGTGGAAAATTACCACAAGCATCTCCTGTATATGAAAAGCAAAACAAATCCAATCCGGCCAAATACCACTTCATCAGTCTACTCTCGATCATCAGTAAAGTGGTGGAAGGTCTCAGTGCTTTTAAGCAGCAACCTGCACAGCAATACCCTTGTCAATGATGTCCAGTTTGGGCTCCACCAGGGCCACTAAGCTCCTGACCTCATTACCGTGGTTCAAACATGGACAAAAGAGCTGAATTCCAGAGGTGAGTTGAGAGCAGTAGCCCTTTAAATCAAGGCTGCATTCGACCATTTGTGGTATCAAGGGGCCTTAACAACACTGGAATGAATGGGTATCAGAGGGAAACTCCCTGCTGGTTAGAATCATACATGACACGTATGAAGATGGTCATGGTTGATGAAGGTCAGTCAACTCAGTTCCAAATCTGTAGGAGTCCCTCGAGCAGTGACCGAAAACTTCTTCATGGCTGCTTCATCAATGACCTTCCTTCCATTTTAAGGTCGAAAGTGGGGATGTTCGCCAATGATTGTACAATGTTCTGCAACATTTGTGGCTCCTCAGATACTGAAGCAGTCTATGTTCAAATGCGACAAGACCTGAAGATATCCGGGATGACAAGCGGCAAGTAATATTCAGCTCACACGAATGCCAGACCGTGACCATCACGAATAAAATACAATCTAACCTGCCCCTTGGCATTCAATGGTGTTACTCTCAATGAATCCCCCAGTATCAGATTCCTGGTGGGTAATCATTGCACAGAAACGCACTGGTCTAGCCACATGAACACAGTAACTATAAGAGCAGTTCCAAAGCTAGGAATACTGCGGCGAGTAACTCACATCCTGACTTCCAAAAATCTGTCCATCGTCTACAATGCATAAGCCAGAAGTGTAATAGGAGACTCCCAATTTGCCTGGATGAGTGCAGCCCCAACAACACTCAAGAAGCTTTATACTATCCAGGACAAAGCAGCCAGTTTGACTATCCCTTCATCCACAATGCTCCACCATCAACGCTCAGCAACAGCAGCAGTGTTTTACTATCTACAATGAAATGATTCACCAAAGATCCTCAGATACCATCTTCCCAACACACGACCATGTCTATCTAGAAGGACAAGGGCGACAGATGTATGGGAATACCATCATCTTCAGGTTCCCTCCAAGCCATTCACTATCCTGACTTGGAAATATATCACCGCTCCTTCACAGTCACTGGGTCAGAATCCTAGGATTCCCTTCCTAATGGCATTGGAGGTCAACCACAGCAGGTGGACTGCAACGTTCAACAAGGCAGCTGGCCACCACCTTCTCAAGGGCAACTAGGGACAGGCAATAAATGCTGGCCCCGTCAGTGACTCCGAGATTCACGAAATAAATAAATATAAATTAACAGAGGACGGTTGCGGAGGTGTCACAGGTATCGGTGCTTGGGGCTCAGCTGTTCACAATGCCCTTTAAACATTTGGTTGCTGGAATCAGATACAATATATCCCAGCCTGCTGACAGCACTAACGGATGTGGGATTGTGAGTGGGTGAGCAGGATGTATAAAAACACTGAGAAGACTAAGACAAGTGGAGTGAATGGGTAAATACGTGACAGATGGAGAACAATGTGGATAGAGTTGATGATGTGCCCTTTGATGGAAATGATAAATTGGCAGCCTACCATTTGAAAGGGATTGGTTGAAACATGTTGATCTACAAAGGGACGTATGTTCCTTTTTGTTGTTTCCTTCTGCATAAACCTCTGAGGCCCCTGCAGCGCAGTGAGTTCTGCAACCAGAAGTCAATACTGGGCATGGCATTGGCACGCTGCCCAGTGTACACAGACCCACCAAGTGGGGAGCTGCAACACTGAAAAGGATCTGCATCTCCTTGCACACCTGTCGCTGGAAGTGATATTGCAGAAACAGAAAGCAGTGAGGACGATAAATGGTGTGTTGACCTTCATTTCAGGGGATGTGAGTCCAGGGGAAAAGGTGTCATACTGCAGTTGTACAGGGCCTTGGTGAGATATCAACTCGAACATTGTGCAGTATTGTGTGCAGTTTTGGTCTCCTTACCTAATAAAGGACAAACCTGACATTGATGGAGAGCAGTGAAGGATGACCAGACTGATTTCTGGGATGACGGGCTTGTTGTGGGAGCAGAGTTTGGGGTGACTTGGCCAGTATTCCGTTGGGGTTTAGGAAAATGAGTGGAGATCTCAGTGAAATATACAAACCTCTGACAGGGTGAGACAGATTGGAAGCAGGGATGATAATTCCCCTGGCTGGGACTTCTAAAACAAGGGGCCACAGTATTAGGTACAGGCAGTCACTCTGCATTGAGATGAGAATAAATGTCTGCTCTCACTGACTGGGGAACCTCGGGAATTCGCTCGCACCTGGAAACCGAGACACTGATTATAAATAAGAATTTAGAGACAGTAAAGGGATGGTGGGAGAGCAGGCGTACGGTGTGGAAATAAAGGGCCAACCATCATTTAATTGAATTGGTTAGCAAACTCGATGGACCAAACATACTACTGCACCGCCTATTTTATAGCTTCCCAAGGTTACTCACATTAACGGATATGTATATCGTGTGGGGTAAGTGCATTGAGGAGATTTTTTTCCATGAACTAGAATGGGGGAGGCTAAATGTGTTTTCCATTCCCGATGTTTCTGTGCAGTTTGTGGGAAAGCTCTGTAAATGCTGTCACAAGCTCTCAGATGTTAGGAAAGAGGTCCCTGCAGGGTCGACAGGACTGTGTTCCCATTCCCTTTCCGACATTGATGCTGAGGCCGGGTGTTCAGTCCGGTTTCATCCTTTCAGACCTCGGAGGAGTTTGATACAAATGAGTGCCTTGCTTCGCAATTTCATAGACCATTGAAATGTTTATCACATGTCAGCGTCTTTGGAGTCACTATTAGGCCAGCCCAGGAAATCATGGGAGATTCACTTCCTAAAAGTACATTGGAGATGGAAATTCTGTTTACAATCCATATTGGCTTCAAGGTCACAGTTACTGACCCCAGATTTGAGATCTCGATATTTTATTAATTGTCTTTCCCTTCCACCGGCTGCCAAATCATTACCTTGGTCTGGATTAGTAATCCAGTAACATTTCCTCAACAGCTCCATCTCCACATGGGGACTTGTCAGAAACCACACTGAGCAGGTTATTTCTGTGCTGTTTGATAGTTTTGTCAAAAAGAACTCCCACCAATTTGACTGTCGTGATGGGACTGAGGGGCTAGTAATTGGTCAGATTGTAATTATTCCCGTGTTAATGGATGGGACTTAGCTGAGTAATTTTCCACATTGCCAGGGAGATGTCAGAGTTGGAGCTCGAATGAAAAAGTTCCCCAGGGATACGGCTTGCTGTGCAGCACAAGTCTTTAGTCCTATTACAGGAATGGTGTCAGGGCTCATTGTCTGTGTCATGTTCAGCTGTTTCTTCATGTCACGTGCAATGAATCAAATTGGTTGAAGACTGGCATCTGTGATTTTGTGGCTATCATGATGAGGGTGAGGTGTATCATCGACTCAACACCCCTGGCTGAGAATGGTGCAGATAAAACATCCTTCTCTTTTACACTGATGTGTAGGTCTGTTCCATTATTTAGGATGGGGATGTTTGTGGAGTCCTCTCCTCCAGTCATTTGTTTAATCGTCCATCATCATTTATGACTGAATATGACAGGACTGCAGTGCGTCGATCAGATCTGTTGGTCAAATCTGGTAGCTTTAATGAGTTAGCATCAGGTTAAAGTTCATGTGATTCTGACTCTGACATGTTCACCCACACTCGTCACTGAGCCGTAGATGGTGTTGATGGTAATGACAGACTGAGATGTCATCCTGGCAAAAATTACAGGTTGTGGTTGAATGCTGTTCTGTTTCTCCTGCTGCTGTGGTCTACAGCTACATGAATACGCAGTTTTGAGCTGCAATATCTGCAATGCAATTCTGCTGTCTGTTCCCCAATTCTCACTGAGACCCATTCACCCCTCAGCCCTGCACCCAGTGACCTAACCTGGTTTCTGATGTGGAAATACTTTCATTTTCATACTCTCATTCTGCTGAGGGTCTCTCCCCGGGTCTTGCTTCCAATCTGACACATTCCGCAAAAGCATTTAACTGATCTTAATTCAAATGTTTAATTCACCTGAATCTTTTTCCTTGAGAAATACCATCTTCTGTGTTTAAAGTGAATGTTTTTCCTCGGTTTATTTCCCTGACCATGATAAAGAGCTCTGTAGTGTCAGTGATGCCAGCGTTATGTAGTTGCAGAGCCAATGAATTCTCTGGATTCCCAAACATCTTCACCACATTGTATATTTTCTCTTTTGTTTTGATGCCTTATCACTCATGGCTGCCTTGTCCTTCCATGAGTATGTTTCAAGTTCTTGGGATTGCATTTCTGGTATTATCTTCCGAATTATCCCCAGAACCTCCTCTCATTGCTGCTCCATGGTGTTGCCTGCTCAGCTCCCCTTCCAATTAACTCTGGCCAGCTAAGCGCGCATGTCTTTGTAGTTACATTGCTTAATTATAACCACATTACATCTTGAAGAGAGCGTTAGAAATAAACTGAAAGAATGAGTTTTGGGAGATGGGACACGAAGAATAATTGGTGGATTTTTTAACTGGATGCAAAGAGAGGACGAGAGAGAGGATATAGATATGGAGTTGTGGAAAATGAGAAAACTGCATTATCGAAAGAAGTAGATGAACATCCCCCAATGTTTTGGCAATGCCTGTGTGCTGTGGTCCTTTGTACAGTGCATGTACAACAGAGTAATATGTTCAAATGTTGAGTCTGATGCCAGAATATTTATCTCCAATAATATGACAGACACTAGTTTTGGAAAGAACCCAGCAGGCCAATATATTGAAGTCCCGGTAGAAAGAGGATTAACTGGAATAATTTGGGACAGCAGAATCAAGAATTTGGAGCACAAATCCTGGTAAGAATGAGAGATTCGAGGTGGGAATCCCAGAAAAGGAGGGAACGTTGAGAGGATCAAATCATGTTTTAATGTTTTATCAATTTTATACATCATATGCATCATTTTTCGTTAACTTTGTCTCTGTTGTTCATTTACAATGTGTTGTGCACATATGAAAAATGCGACTTATCTGCACACACATTGATTAAACAATGTATATAAAATCATTTTTCCGCCATTGAAACTGTCCTGTTGTCGTGTTACGAAGATACATGAACACCAACTAGCCACCAAAAGACATGACGCACTATCACTATGTTCCATACATACAGACAAAGAAGGGCAGCACTTTGACTGGGACAAAGCACACACACATACTAAAACACGCAAGGACCTTCTTAGAGGAATGGTATCCTAACCAGACGTCCATCAATACGCGCATCAATTTAGATCCTGTCTACATTCTCTTGTTAAAATAACCGGAAATGACATCACCCACTTTAAGAAACCAAGACCTATAAATAGAGAGGAGGAACATACCACCAGCACTTCAGCAGATACTCTCACTGATGATGTCACCTAGTCATGGTGACGAAACTTCTGAAAACATACCTTCAAGCTCAGCGAGCTAACTTGCACACATATAAATTGTTATATGTTGTTCATTAGTGGAATTTAGGAGTTCTCTGTCGCTCACGTTTTGACAGATTATGATGTGTGGTGAGCTTTTCTCGGTGTGTGGTTTTAATTAACAGAGGGGTTCGACATTGATGTCATAAGTTTGGGGCCTTGCCGTATGGCACTTGGACCGACTTGAACAGATTTGAGATACAGCAGGTCCCAGCAAATTCCAACTCATTGCAATTAGTGACTTTGATCTTCAAATAAAACGTGTGGGAAAATCCGTTTAATTTTGTTACTTGTGGTTGGTTAAATGAAAAGTGAGGGAAATGGCTTTTAACATTACTAAAGAGGTTCCCAAATTTTCCAAAAAAGTTGAGAAAGACAGAAGGAGGACATTTTTTTAGAATTAGCAAATAGGTTGGAATTGGGTTTAACCAGGGAGAAAAGAGAAGTTGAAATTGTAATGGAGTTGGTTAAGCACTTTGATGTATCAGAGAAATAGGCAAATGCAGTAGAGTTATAAAAACTTAAATTGCAAATGTGGCAACTGGAGTTAGAAGATAAATAAAGGGACGGAAACAGAGAGAGACGAAAGAGAAAGAGAGGAAAAAGAAAGAGAGAGAGGATTTGAAATTCAGAAGTTGGGAATTAGACAAGAAAGTTAAATTAACAGGATGGAGATGAAGGGAAAACGTAGGGATGTATAGAACTAGGTTAGTAACTTGCCATATTTCGGTGAGAAAATGTCAAAACCTTTCTTATTTCATTTGAAAGAATGGCTAGGCAGATGACGTGTCCAATGAACATGTGGGTAATGCGAATTCAGACTAAGCTGGTGGGCACAGCTGGTGAGGTATGTGCAGCGCTGTCAGATGAGGGATGAAGAGATTATCAAGATGTCAAATTGGCTATTTTGATTGGTTATGAATTGGTACTTGAAGCATATCGAAAGAAGTTCAGAAAAATAGAGACGGAACCAGGTCAGACTTATATTGAGTTTGAAAGAATTAACCACAGTCATTTTGACAGGTGGGTGCTGGCCATAAAAATAGATAAGACCTGTGAGGCTTGAAGGGAGATTAATCTGCTGGCGATGTTAAAAGACTTACTTCCAGAGATAGTAAGAATTCATGTGAATGAATAGAAAGTTCAAGAAGTGAGAAGCGCGGCAGAAATGGCAGGTAAATATGCATTGGTGCATGAGATGAAATTTAGCTTCTGGCAGGAATTTCATCCTATGAGGGATAGAAATTGGGAGAAGGGACGACCACACATTACAAAGTGAACAGTAGCTCACAATAGATTGCCACAGGGGAAAAAAGGAGCCCAAGGGGGTTGAAAGGTGGTGAAAGGCCTCAGGTGCTCTCACTACAACGGAGTGGAACACATAAAATTACGGTGCTGGTGTTTTAAGAAGGGCACAGGGAAAAAGTTGCTTTCACTGCAGTAAGCAGGGACACACCATGCTGCGCGTTAAAGGAAGACACTTTGGGGAAAGATGCGATAGGGGGAGAAGGACAAGAAGTTATAATTTTGTGAGATATGGGATCTGCTCAGTCTCTAATAGTTGAGACGTGAGGCGCCGGAAAAGCACAACAGATCAGGCAGCATCCGAACAGCAGGACAATCGAATATCAGGCAGAAACCCATCGTCAGGAACATAGTGCGGGGACAAGGGGGCTGAAAGATAAATACGAGGGTAGTAGCTGAGCTGGTGGGAGGGTCACTGGGAAGGCAATAAGAAGATGTAGGTGGGAGTGATAGTGATATGTCGGAGGGTAGTGTGGAGTCGATAGGTGCAAAGAAAGATGGCTAGTTAGGGCAGTCCAAGAGGGCAGTGCTCGGTTGAACGATTGGATCTGGCAGAGGTTGGTGGAGGCGAGATTTGGAATTTGGTGAAGTCAACGTTGATTCTATACAGTTTGAGGGTTCCAGCTGTCCTACCACCGATAGGAGTCCTATCACCCTCCTCTCCGACCTATCACCATCACACCCCACTTGCATCTACCTATCGCCTTCCAAGCTCCCTTCCACCCAGCTCCACCCCCACCCTCCCATTTATTTCTCAACCTCCTTCCCCCTCCCTTACCTCCCACTTTTCTGATGAAGCATTTATGCCTGAAACGTCAACGCTCGTGCCTCTCGGATGCTGCCGACATGCTGTGCTTTTCCAGCCCCACACTTTTCAACTCCCATCTCAAGCATCTGCAGCCCTCACTTTCTCTCACCCTCTCATAGTAAGAGAAGAAAGTTTTTTTCACTCTTTCTGTCATGTTAATCAAGTGCCTGATAATTTGTGGAATGGGGACAGAAATTAAGCATTCCCTTGTGTAACATCAGGATGGAATGCCAAATCAAGATTAGGGAAGTAATAGTGACAGTGAGTAACAGAGTGTCAGTTCCAGGAATACAGTTTGTTCTTGGGAACGAATAAGCAGGAGGCGAGGTGGGAGAGGCACCCCTTGTGGTGGAGATGCCAAAGGAAGACTAGGGAATTGGTGAGTTAAAAGAAAATTACCCAGGAATTTTTCCAGACTATATAGTAACAAGATCCCACTGTCATAAGTTACAGCAGGAAGGAAAAACGAACGAAAAAGACAAATGGGTTGATGCTCAGTGAACTGACACCCTGTTTGATGTAACGGTGCAGGAAAAACCTGAACAGGCAGAGGATCAGGCAGAGGTGTTTCGTCCAGAAAGGCTAATGGACTTACAACAGATATATACACACACATACACATGCACACACACAGAAAAGGAATCAGAATATATTGTTGAACGTTATTAACTTAAAGATAGAATCATAAAATTAAAATGGAGACCCCGATAGGTTACTGCAGAAGGGAAATGGTCCGAAGTGCACCAGATTGTGTTAGCAGTAACGTACAGTGTTACGGGTAGCTCATAAACGAACTGCAGGCGGTCACTTATGTGTACAGAAGACTCAGGCTAAGGTCCAGAAGCATTTCTAGTGGCCTGGAATGCACAAGGACGCTGTTAATTTTTGTCGTACGTGACATACATACCACATGGCAGGTTAGTAACAGGCAGTAATAAAACCAGCACCTTTCTTGCCAATTCCTACATTCGAAGAACCTTGCACGCGGGTTATGATTAATTGTGTAGCTCCCCTTTCTCAAGTAAAAGTGGAAACCAATATTTGCTGAGCATAATGGATGCGTCTACCAGATTTCCAGAGGCAATTCTATTATTGGAGTGTCAAGGCAAAAAAAGAGGTGGAGGAGTTGGTAGCTTTCTTTACTCACTGTGGACTGCCCAGAGAGATTCAGTCAGACCAAGGGTCTCATTTTACTACTCAGCTGTTTAAGGAAGTCATGGATGACTTAGGCATACAATACTTCAAATCAAGTGCTGTCCCATCCTGAATCTCAGGGAGCCTTGGAAAGTTAGCATCAGACGCTGAAGACTATGTTAACAGCGTACTGTCAGGGTTGGCCAAATGATTGGGATAAATGTGCCCCATTAAATTGTTTGCCATTAGAGATGCCCCAAATAAATCTACTCACTTTACTTCCTTTGAGTTAATATTCGAACATGAAGTGAGAGCTCCTTTGAAATTAATTAAATATAAATTGACAGGACCGAAGTTGGAAATCTCACACCTGGATTATGTGTATGAGGTGAAGGAGAGAGTAGATGGAGTAGGTGAGTTTGCTAAACAGTATCTGAAGAGCACAACATAGAGTGAAGCAGGTGGCAGATAAAAACGCTGAAACTTTGAAGATTTCCCGTGGGGATGACTTATTAGTATTGCCACCAGTGGTAAGAAATCTCTTCAAAGCCAGGTTTAGTGTCCCCTTTCAAATTAAAAAAAATGTGGAGTCAGTTAAACTATCTAGTAAAGATACCAGAGATGACAAAAAAACTTGACTGAGTATTTCATATGGATGAATAATGCACCAGCCACATTTAAGACTCAGAAACAGAGTTGTGGCCAGATGAACAAATGGATCATTTTATCTGTATGATGGAGTGTTCTTTAGCAAGTGATTGAAAGCTCACATGTTACAGTTGACAGAGCATGTTGAACGATTACAAGAAGCAAACTTGGTAATAAACTTAAAGAAAACCGAACTCTCGAAGGCAGAGGTGACGTTCTTGGGATATTACATTGGTCATGGAAGGTTGCCGCCATGGAACACAAAAACGAAGGGCTTTGAGAAATGTCCACAACCATCCTCGAAGAAAGAGGTGCTTCGATTTTTGGAACTGAGTGGATTCTATCGGAAGTTTGTTCCAAACTTCAGCAGCGTATTGGCACCACTGATGGATTTATTAAAGAAGGAAACAGAATTGTGGTGGACAGAACAATGCCAGGAGGCATTTGAGAATTTTAAAGCAGGATTAATCACCGCACCAGTTTTAGATACACCAAATATTTTGAAACCCTTTGAAAATTGTGATTGATGCTCGGGATATAGGGGTAGGAGATGTATTGATACAAAAAGAGGATGATGGAATTGAATGGATAATTGGCTACTTGTCGAAAAAACTCAATATCCACCTGAAAAAAATACAAAATCTCCATTATTGAACAAGAATGATTAAGTTTCACACTGCCCTGACAATATTTTAATGTGTATATGACAAACAGATTGTCGGAGATGCTTGTGGACAACGACAAATCTCTCGCATTTATTGGAATATTTAAAAACCAGAATATGAGACTATTTCATTGGAGTCTTACCTTACCGACTTTAAACTCACAAAATGTACATGCTGTGGCTCCTACAATGTGATAGCAGATGTGTTTTTGAGGATTTAAAGGAAAGCAATGTAGATAAGATTTGACTTATTCCAGTGTTGTACTGGTGTGCAGAATTAATATGAATGATATAACTGAGATTAATACTTTTGTATTTCATATAATTGGGATAAAGAATTAGAGGAAAAGAAATGTAGCCATCTTTTCATTCTGCTGGTTCATTCTATTTTCTGAAGCGGGAAGATGTTATGAAGCCAAAAACATGTATGGGCACTTGAAGACAGATCGGGTTTTGTTGAATAGAAATTAAAGCCACAGATGCCAGCTAAAGGTCACACGGTTCCACATGTCACCATTAGCTGAGAAATGGATACCTGAGTTTTGGTTGCTGTTTTGACAGCAATTCAAATGCAACCAAAGAGTTTAAATAACGCTCAGGATACCAGAAACCAACAGAATTTGAATATTATTGTTTGGACACCTGGACAGCAATCAAATTATGAGAATTATTGCATCATGGGGAGTATATAAACCCAGCAGTTTGAACACTGGAGGGAGAGCTGCAGCCATTCAACAATAAAGCAACTGCTGTAGAGCAGGAGTGCTAACTGACCATCTCAAACACTCTCTATCAAAGACACATGTTCATGTAAACCTACTTGCAATAAAAACAAAATGACCCAGGGAGATCAGCAGCTGAAAGAGTGAACACAGAGGGGAAGATAGAGACTGTATGGTCTTGAGATTTTAATGTTTCATATGAGGGTTGTTGGAACAGCATATTTTTACAGAGTTGGAGTCAGATAAAAAGTAGCTAAGAAAAGAGGGTCTTGTATTTGTGAATATTTGTTGTTTAGTGTTCACTATTAAAGTTAAGAAACTAACTTGATAATTTTTGTTTAAATAGTGGAATGTAGGAGATTTGTATCGCTCATATTTTAACAGATTACAAGGTGAGGCGAGCTTTTCTGGGTGTTTGCGTTTAATTAACAGAGGGGTTCGAGTACACCTTGCAAATGTCCTTCCACGCTAACCCCATTTCCCTGCAGTTGGCCCATATGCTTCCAGTCCTTTCCTATCCACATATTTATCCAAATGTTTTTGAAATGTTGTTAATGTACCCCCCTCAGCCACATCTGCTGGCAACTCATCCACGTACCAGCCTTCTGTAAAAAGAAGTGGCCCCTCAGGTTCCCTTTTATTCCTTCCCCTTTAACCTTAAACTGATCCCCTCTAATCCTCGATTCTATACACCTTGGAAAAAGACTGAGAGCATTAACCCTATCCATACCCCTCGTGATTTTATACAGCTCTATAAGGACTCCCTCAGTCTCTGACACGCTAAAGAAAAGGTCTTAGCTTGTCCAACCTCTCCCTATTCCTCAGACCATTGGGTCCTGGCAACGTCTTTATAAATTTCTTCTGCACTCTTTCTCATTTAATAACATCCTCCCCATAACAAGGTGACAAAACTGAACACAATACTCCAAGTGCGGCCTTACAAAATTCCTTGTAACTGCAACATAAGGTCCCAACTTCTATACTCAATATCCTGCCTGATGAAGGCCAATGTGCCAAAAGCCTTCTTCACTGCACTGTCTACCTGTGATTCCACTCTTAGAGGACCGTGCACCTGAAAACCAAGGTCTCTCTGCCCACTGCAGCCTTTAAGACCCTCCCATTCACCATGAAACTCCTACCTTGATTTGAGTTTCCAAAATGCAAGACCTCACGCTTCGTTATTAAATTCCATTTGCCATTTCTCGGCCCATTTCACACCTGATTAAGGTCCTGTTGCAATTTCTGATAAACTTCCTCACTGAACATGCTCCCAATTACTTTAGTGTCACCTGCAAACTTACTAATCATACCTTGTACATTCTCAACCAAATCATAGATAACAAACAGCAATGGACCAAGCCTCCAGTCTGACAAACATCCTTCCACTCAACCCTCTGCTTCCTACCATCAAGCCAACTGTGTATCCAATTGGCCAGGTCCCCCCCGCATTCTACGAGATGTAACCTTCCTGAGCAGCCTGCCATTTGGAAACTTATCAAAGGCCTTACTGAAATCCATAGAGACTACGTCTAT